>NW_015505657.1:166313-232998 GCF_001515645.1 Sinocyclocheilus grahami | reverse complement strand
GTTTTGGGTTTTTTTTTTTTTTTTTTTTTTGGAGGGGGTAACATCAACACCCTGCCCACCCTGAAATCGTATCACCATCTAATGCACTTCATCTGGAAATGAGCGTGTTATGCAGCTGATGCTATAAAGTTTTGGACCCCTGTCAGGCTGATGGTGAATTTGATGTTTTGACCTTTTGGCTTATTTACAGATAGAAACTAGAGCTGTCACGGTCGGCGTCACCCTGCTTGTGTAATTATTCTGTCCTCATGCATGATTAACGGACCTCAGGCCCCGTCTCTCACCCTTTGACCAAGGCTTTTCTCTCTAGGATCGCTCGTACCGCCCAAGATGGCTCTCGTCATCCTTGCTGAGAACCTCAAAGTCCATGTGTTTTCTTACCTAGTCCCCCCCCTCCAAAAAAAACAGTTAGTGTGATAAAACCACAGATCAGGCCGAATACAGGAAGTTACGCCTTTTCTAGCTTCCTTATTAATATACATGCGGTCTGGTCCAGAAGTCTCTTAAAGGGATAGTCCACCCAATAATTCTGTCATTTACTGCAGAAAAAAATATATTTTGAAAAATATTTATATGATACTAATAATATAACTGTTTTGTCCATACAATACAAGTCAGTGGGGTCCAAACCAACCACATCAGACCCCAGTGTCTCCCATTGAATGGTTAAGCAAACTTGGAGACATTTTTCAAAATGTTCCTTCCTTTACGTTTCACAGTAGTAAAGGTTTAGAATCATATGCAGGTTGTAATCCGTTTTGTACAGTCAAAATGGCTAAAAACGTGTATAATGTCTTTTTGTATGTACAATATTATTTCTCTGAAGTATGAAATGTTTGCCAGCAGGGTTTCCCTGTGACTAACAAGACTGAAAAAAGTGAGTCTTTCTTTCTCTTTCCTGCAGCAGTGCCGTACCCTCCCACAACGCGGCTCACCATGAAAGAGCTGTACGAGGACGGCAAGCCCAAGGTGGAGCTTTTGAAGAGCCACCTGGTGAAAGAGGGGCGCCTGGAGGAAGACGCTGCCCTACGCATCATCAACGATGGCGCCAACATCCTCCGCCATGAGAAATGCATGCTGGAAGTGGAGGCCCCCATCACGGGTAGGGTGTTGCACACTTGATGACTCACTGTGCGGTGACGCTACAAACCTGTCATGATTCACAACCAGCATCTACATCCAGGATGTGGTTCTCACAGGATCTTCGCTACACCTAATGCCGTACAATCACAGAAAAACATGATGCCCACTGGTGATGGTACTCGTCCACAAGCTTTCTCATAAACTTGGAGTTAGTTTACAGCGATATGGTTTCCCTCATGGAGAATGTTATCTAAGACCAATAAAAGTACCCTCAAGGTTCTGCGGTTACTTGATCGGGCATCTCTGATATCATACTTAATCTTTAGGTTTAGTTTTGACCCCGACTTAATCCTCAAGCCAGCAAGAAGAGCATGATTATTTTCATACGGAGCTAGTCTTCCACAGCAACCCCTAATGTGGTTGCTCTGTAAAGGTCAGAGAAACAGTTGCATCCCAGACTCTCTCTCTCACACACACCCCCACACTTTAATTCCCCAGTGGAGGCCACAGGAAACCCCCAGCACTCGCCATACACTCGAGCAAACACACAAACAGGTGTGTGGATATAAATGGGCACGTCTATCCATATCTTCCCCCTCTCTCAACCCCCCCCCTCCCCGCACTCTCTCATGTCTTTCATAACATGCACTATGTGCATGATAATTGGCTTGCAAGAGAAAACCAAAGAAATTTGGCATGAATAATTGAGATGGTGTTTCTGCCTAAAACCTTTTACCTTGTGGAGGTTTTAGCACAAATAGGGTTGGTTTGGCCACATCCTGTTTTTAGCGACCACTATTGATATGTTTCTCTCAGCCGTTTTGAGTGGGCCTAGTATTAGTGCACTTCCGTTTAGTGGTTTTAATATTTGTGCACCTTCAGTTGCTCAAATTTTAAAGGGATAGTTCACACAAAAATGAAAATTCTTTCATTAATTACTTGCGCTCATGCCATTCCAAACCCGTAAGACCTTTGTTCATCTTCGGAACACAAATTAAGATATTTTTGATGAAATCTGAGTTTTCTGACCCTGCATAGAAAGGGACGTTCAAGACCCAGAAAGGTAGTAAGGACATCATTAAAATAGTCCATGTGACATCATTTGTTCAACCGTAATTTTAAGAAGATACGAGAATACTTGTGCACAAAATATCTTAATTTGTGTTCCAAAGATGAACAAAGGTCTTACGGGTTTGGAACGACATGAGGGTGAGTATTTAATGACAGAGTTTTCAGTTTTGGGTGAACTATCCCTTTAAGATTTCTTCTCCCATCTTGAGCTCATAAAGACATGTCCTTGACCTCCTTGCGTGTACTCAATGTCTGATATTTCTTCATTTCTTTCTACGATGTTCTCCAATGTTTTTGTTTTGGCCCCATCCTTTCAATGATGTCACTGTTTTTGTTGTTTCAACTTCAAGTGTTTGTCTTGACGTGTTTTGTCTCTGTCTTCAGTGTGCGGAGACGTCCATGGGCAGTTTTTTGACCTGATGAAGCTCTTTGAGGTGGGGGGTTCCCCTCACAATACACGCTATCTATTTTTGGGAGACTATGTGGATCGAGGCTATTTCAGTATTGAGGTGAGTGTAAATGTAATGTTCGCAAGTTATGTAAAATAGGGTTAAGTGGTAAACAACTGTTTCTGTGTTGTAATGCCTAAATAGGCATAATTAAAGGAATGCTACAAGTTCAATACATATTAAGCTCTCAATACGCATTACATATTAAGATCAGCAGTATCAGTGTCATGCTGTCGATTACCATAGAAAATGATCTCAGCTTGCTCCTCAGTTCAGTAATGCACTTACAATTGGGGTCTATGGAGCAAAACAGGGAAAAACATTAAAATACTCACATTTTATTGAACGTACAACATAAAGGATTTATATTCTAGCTGCAAACTTAACAGTAATATAACTGGTTTAATTGATCACCTGAGAACACAACAACCTCAAATGCATACCAAGTTTAACTACCCCCAAAAAATTATTTATCCAAAATATAAAGCCAAAAATCATTTGTTTCTGTAAAAAAAAGAATGGTGCATCACTAGCTTGCTACAAAAGTTGTCAATAGAGCCAACTTTGTTTTGAATCCAGAGCATTCTTTTTTTTTTTTTTTTTTTTTTAAGAGGCTAGTTTTGTTTTAAATCTGTTTATAGTTTCTATACAAAGTCTTTTGAATCTTCAAGGCCTTTTGAACACATCTTTGCCAAATAAACACATCTTGCTCGTTTTGGACAACTGAGACGTTCACATTTAATATAACTTGGCCCTCAGAGAATGCCATGTGGCAGTACAATTCAAACAGCCTCTGTTGTACCAGCATGCACTGTGATGATGCAATCAGCATGTCACCTCTGCCTGTAACACTGTATCATCTTTAAGCAGCCACAATGATGAAGCAGATGGCATTAAAGGATTATTGATCCCGCCATCCTGCAGGCAAGAGAAAACGCGCTTCTCAACATCCAAGTTACGTGTAAATTGTTACAGAAAACTTCTGGTCTGGTTTATCAGCTGGCGTCTTTTATATCATTGGTCCTTGATGTCTGCTGTCACTCTGAATGGGCCAGCAAGCACAAGTCCTCAAAAAGCTTCCATCTCTGCACCACGCTTTGGTTGCAAAGTTCAGGGACGGGAGAAATGTCATGGTTAAAAGAAGCGGCGTAAGAGAGCGGACACACCGCTGCTCAATACCATCAAACACAGCTGAGGGTCCACTTGAGATGCATAGAAAGAGAGCGTGTGTGTTTCACAACAAAGGCCACGCTGAGTTCCTACTCCCTCCCTGGACATCACAGACCACAAAGCACTGAACTTCAGTCATCCGCCACACCACCTGCTAATGCCCTCTGACTGGGACGCTGCAGTCATCAAACACTTTCGTAGGTTACACCACCAGACTTTGCCCCACCCTGACACCCAGCACTTCGTTTTCAGTGTTTCTTTCAGTGTAGGGCTTGATGAAACAGACAACTGCTGGGCCTCTTTAAAGATAACTGCAACCTAAACGCAGAGTATCCTTCCTCGGAGGATGGAGAAAGAATTGTGTATTCTGCAGATTAACACCGAAATCCTGTTCACTGTTACGCAGTGGAGTTCTGTGGATAATCTAACCATGTGTGAACTGTAAAGCCTTGTTTAATGGGGTAGTGGAGATGAGCTAATGGAGCACGCAGAGTGACTGACAGGTTAAGATTTGAAGCAAACATTAATAACTTTAGGCAGGTTAGTTACACCGTTTCAGAGCTTGGGGTTGAGAGATGATCAAAGAAGTAGATGTGAAAAGATTGAAATCATAGTCTTGCTTAGCACCGCAAAGTGTTCTCTGTCTGCTCAGATGTGTTTGTAGTTCAGCATGTTTGGATTGTACATCAGCTTCCGTTTCTTAAGTTCTTATCTGCCACTGGTAGACTCTAGCTTGCTGCTTCAGGAAAACTTAATGTATACAGTTACTAAAGAAGGTACACTACTGTCCACAAGTTTGGGGTCGGTAAGACAATGTAAAAAATGTTTTTGAGAGAAGTCACTTGTGCTCAAGACTGCATTTATTTGACCAAAAATACAGTTAACCAAAAATATTGTAAAATGTAATTTATTCCTGTGATGCAAAGCAGAATTTTCAGCATCATTACTAACTACAGTCTCAAGTGTCATATGATCCTTCAGAGTCGTTCTAATAGTTTGATTATGATCAATGTTGAAAACAAACAGCTGTGCTGCTCAATATTTCTGTGGAAACCATGATTCTTTGAATAGAAAGTTCGAAAGAACAGCATTTATTTTGAATATAAATCTGTAACATAACTATCTTTACTCTCACTTTTGAACAATTTAATGCATTATTGCATAAAAGTATGCATTTAAAAAAAAAAAATCAAACTCCGTTGACGTCAATGTGTATGTCAAGGATTTTTTTCTCACTCTTTACCAACCCAACAAAAAAAGTATTTTTAGCAATATATTTACCTGGATGTGTTTTTGTAATTAGTTTTTCATTAAATGTTAATTTACTTTAGTGACAAGTGTAAATAACAGAACTTCATAGAAAACAGTGTGTATTGGTCCAGTTGTCATCTTGGAAAAAATAAATACACAATAATAATAATAAAAAAATTGCATCCAGTTTTGTGTAAAAATGTCTAAATTATTTAAAAAAATATTTATTGATATGTCTGTTTGAAATGGAAGGACAAGTCAGCCCCAATTCGACAGTGTGCTCTTTATGCCGCCGCAGTGGCAAATGAAGTCAGTCATTAAAGTATCCAATGCTTAAAGAAAAATTGCATACCGTATATTCTAGTGTGTTGTACAATGATTTTCATTTTTCGGTGATCTATTCCTTTAATAAAATATCAGGAGTAATGGAGGTATAATCCTCTTAAACTCTGAACCTGCTGTGTCGTGGTTTTCCAGAATATTAGTTTGAGCTGAATCAGAACACCAATGTTGGGCAAGTTACTTCCAAAATGTAATGCGTTATACAGTGGGTACGGAAAGTATTCAGACCCCCTTAAATTTTTCACTCTTTGTTATATTGCAGCCATTTGCTAAAATCATTTAAGTTAATTTTTTTTCCTCATTAATGTACACACAGCACCCCATATTGAATTTTGAACGGTTTCAGAAGAAAACAAGAATGAAAAACATAAGTTTCTAAACAAGCCAAAACGAATTAGGCTAATCGGTGGCTGCGCTAGGGGCGGGGCTTGACGGGGCCCATCAGAAACTTGCTTAGCACCGGCACAGTCCCCACAAGGATTTCCTAATGATGTTCTCTTATTTTTGGTGTCACTTTCATTAACATAAAAAAAAATAAACCAAAAAAATATTTGCCTAATATGTGGCCTATAAACGATTGATATTATGGGGGCGGGGTCAAGCAACACAAGCAAGCAACGCGCAAACTGTGCGCAAGAGTTATGCCGGTGAACGTCAGTCAATTCACTATAGAGAAAGTAAAAAAACTGACGGAGATTTCTAACGCTGCATTATTCTCTGAGACAACAAGAGACAAAATTACTTCAATATAGGCTGATGATGGTATATAACTGTCTTAAATTATTCCCTTAATATTTCTCTTGTGGCCCGTATAGTGAAAAACATGAGAAGAAACGTATTTCACGTTAAACAGGTTGTTTTCGAAAATCTGTGGATGAAATAAAGCTGCTCTTAATTTTCATTGATGACTGCAGTGTTAATAATTTGAATTATAGGCCTATAATTAAATTGTATAAATGAATAGACCTGTTTAAAAAAACTTAAAAAAAACATTTTCAATGAGGAGTAGCCTAAGCTAATAGCCTAAATTTTAATTATCCTCACAGCGCGCCATACGGTAATGTGCTATGAAATTATTGCGGCGCAATAATTTCATGTAATTTAATAATAAAAGTAACCTAATAATAATAATAGGCCTAATAATAAGAAGAACGTAATGGGCCTACATGACTTGGAAATGCTAAATCCTCTTAATATTGCCAATTTTTGATGCTTTGTTTTGACAATATCTCTGGCTATCGTCGACACATGATATGACGACACATGATCTCAGCTCGGGGAGGCCACTGTGTGGAAATAGTTGTATGAATTGTCGGCACTTTATCTATTGTAAAAAATGGTTAGAATTTACCATGTTTTCCTGCCAGTTGGCATTGAAAGTGACTGACACTTGATGGTCAGAAAAAATTACTAAATAGATGTGTAAAAAATATATATATTTTTTAAATTTAAAAAATCCCTACTTTTCTATGTGTGTGTTCATAAATTTTATTAATTTGCAAGTGTCATATTTGGCAGTTGGCATTAAAGTTATATCACTAATAACAGTGGCATATGAGAAGTTTATACCACAGAAGAAAAAAAAATCTAAACTATGCCTTTTTCGAAGCTGCTGTATATAAAAAACACAAGGTGGCTGAATTTGTATGCTGAAGCTTATAGGTGTTCATTATTTTCACTCAGTTTAATTAGTTTTTTAGCACCCCTGAACTGTTAAGCCCCCCCTTAGCACCCCCAACAAAAACATCCTGGAGGCTAATTCAATGCGAAACTAAAAGCAAACAGCGTTGTCGTGCAGCCTGCCTCTCTCATTCGGCATTAATCCAGTTAAATGTGTCCATATTTGCGATGTATTTGAATGCTAAACTATTGTTTATTATGTAAACCAGGCTTATAACGCACTTAAAAACATCCTCGTCACATGAGCAAATGTGTCTTTGGCCCGAGCTCAGGCTGAACGGCACCGATTGTAGCGACTACGCAGTACGCACTATTTAAATGAACCAGTGTATCTATATGTTTGGTTGACTGTATTTTATTCTGATAATGAACAGCCTGCAACGTTTGCAATGCTGTGTGTGCATGAGGCGCCGGCGCGATCGAACAGCAGAAACAAACAACAAAAAAATATTCCGTCATCTTTGGTCAGACAGATCATTCGAAACTGCAATGTGTTTACTTTTATTTGTCATCTCGGTTTCCTTTCCGTGGACTTTTGTAGAGCGCCGCGCCACACAAATAGCCTATGAACCAAACTCAGCAGCATATCTCTGTCTTTTCCTTTCGTTTTGTTAATCTGTTAATTAGGCTATTTAAGTCAAATGTTTCGCATATTCATTCATTTTACATGTAGACTATGATTTAACAAAAACAGATTTTGTTATTTTTAGTTCAACTTAATTTTTGTTGCTTGTCTGCGCTCGTCCGCCGCCTTTTTCCTCCTCTCCGACCCCGCAGCTCTCTCCGATAGCTTGGTGTTAGTGGCACTAGTCCAGGTGTTTCCAGGTTTTACTCGTGCTATTTCTCCATGTTGAGAGTTTGGTGTCGCACATATTGCTAAGCATTCTTATCCTTTTCTCCGATAAACTGAAAATAACAGGAGTGTGTCCATCTCACAAATGTAGAATCCGTCTCTGCAGTCATCTCAACCATCTAATTCCAGCAACAGAAGATAGACAAACTATTTCACCCTTGGAATTTTTTCTCTGGTGCTGTTTTGCGGTATTGGTAAATTCAATTAATTAAGTTAAAATATGTTGTTGTTGTAACTTGCGTTACTGAGATTGTAACGAGTAATAATATTACCCAAATTTTATTAGTAATGCGTTATATTACTGCGTTACAGCAAAACGTAATATACTACTGTAATATTATTACTTTTGTAATGCGTTACTCCCAACACTGCAGAACACTAATGATTGTGTTCAGCAGTATTGTGTTTGTTTAGGCTTAACTGAACATATTTTTCCATTTCTACTGGAACACATGGTCCATACTGAAACTTAGCACTGGGTAAATGCAACTATTTTATAATGTGAAATGTGTATGTTACAATTCAATATACTGTCATCATGTTTTCATAGATGTATCAAGATTAAAATGTCACCAAATGTACAAGACAGACCTAGTCTGCAGGATGTCTAGTTTAGTGCTTCAAAAACGACTCTGACCACACAGAGAAAAATTGGTTTCAAAGTTTCAGTGACCTGGATTTTCATTATTTGAGCTCTAGGAAATGATATGCATACACACACACACACACACACAAAAACTGAAGTATCAGCACAATTGTGTGAAACAGAATAGGGATATATGATAGCATTGCTATTGTGTGTTGTGTTTTTGTGACACGCTTTTTCTGTTTGCATCTGTAGTGTGTGCTCTATCTGTGGACCCTGAAGATCAACCACCCGACCACCCTCTTCCTCCTCAGAGGCAACCACGAGTGTCGGCATCTCACGGAGTATTTCACCTTTAAACAAGAATGTAAGCTCAGCTCTTTAGAAACTCAGAGCGTGTGTGTGTAAACGTTATCAAGAGAATGAAATGAGATTTTGCCACATCCTATCATTCAAGTCTGTCATGGCAATTTTTTCCCCATTTCCGTCGTGGCATCCCGAGAGAGATGGTGTCAGGGGAGTATTGGATGACGGGCCGCAGGCACAGAGCTCAATCACGTCCCTCAGCGCTCGTCAGGGCTCTTCACTCCCCACTTAGATTTACATCAGCCATCAGCCCAGTCATGACAAACACTGACAGCTAACTGAAACCCGCACATCGAATGGCTGCCTGATTTCCACCAGCAGCTGATGATCAGCAGACCCACACAGAGGCTGTGCAAAATTGTAACACCCTTCATTCAGCAAGTTATATAAATCCCTCATCGACTTAGGTGTTTATTAAATATTTTGGCTAATGTAACTTTGCTTCCAGCTGTCACTATGTAGTTTTCTCAGCCCTTGTTTTTACAATGTTACATTTTACTATGATTAAAGTGTGTGGGTTATTATTACTATTATTAATTAATCATTGAAAAACTGTTATTTTGGACAGTTTATTTGAAACCTTAGCAATTTATATCATAGTCAATACAATACAAATAATAGCTAATTTCTATTTACTTTTTTAGTCTTCAATTTGCACAATGTTTGGAGGAAAACATTGAGCAAGATTTTGATTTTTTTTAAAGATATATACATTCAAAACTCTTAACTGAATGTTAAAATTCAAAATTGGGCAGGATGTAAAACTTTTAGAAAAAATATCAATATTTCTTATATACACACACATACACACAACACAAAATGTTAAACCGCTGTATGATTAGCTGATTGGCATGTCACCATATTCTAATTTGTTGAGATAGTGAATTGGTGGGTTTTTGTTAAATGTGAGCCAAAATCATCACAATTAAAAGAACCAAAGACTTAAACTACTTCAGTCTGTGTGCATTTAATTTATTTAATACACGAGTTTCAAGTTGAATTACTGAAATAAATGAACTTTTCCACGACATTCTAATTTATTGAGATGCACCTGTATATGAGTTGTCAGTCGATTACAATTTTTAATCTAATTAATCACAAACTAAATTTGGCTGTGAAAATACCCCTAAAATATAATTTAAAGCTATTATTGTATTAAATGTTTAGGCTACGACAGCCTAACATAAAGTATGGAACAATGAAGAAGATAATTTTGTTCATGCAATGAAAGTCACTGGTGACCAAAACAGTTTAGTTACCAACATTCTTCAAAATAACTTATTTTACGTTGTACAAAAGAAAGTAAATCATTCAGGTTTGAAACAACATGAGGGTGAGTAAATGATGACAATTTATTTATTTATTTTTGGTGAACTATCCCTTTAATGTTTTTTATTTATTTATGTTTTTAATAAATGAAATGATACTCTAAAGATTAAACTAAAACTACCAGCAGGTGGTGGTAAATGTTTCGAGTCGATTCGTTCAAACGGCTGATTCACTCAGGAATGAAGTTAATGGCTCTCTCTATGGCCCTGTCCCAAATGGCACCCTAAACCCTCGCGGTCTTCCTCCGAGTCCGCACTTTTGTGACGTAATACCACTTTGACTGTCGGGTAGAAGTCTGCTGTGGAGCTTGCCCCAGTGCGGGCTCGGCAGAAGTGCGGATCGAGGGCGCATAACGGCCGCAAAGGGGGCGCTCACGAGCACCCTTCTGAACGCTAAAATGATAAATGGGACACCCTACAGTCTCGTGGACTTAACGGACACGCACATGCGGCGGCCATTGTAAGTCCGGAAGACAGCAAGTGCACATAAAGGGTTTCATTTGGGACAGGGCTTGTGAATGGGCTACTGAATCATTGGTTCACACGATTCGTTCAAAACGTGGATTAATTCAAAAACTAAACACCGCTGTGTTGCTCGCAGACGCACAACAGTTCTGCTGTGGCTTTAGGTAATATTTTTGTTGGCAAAATTGAACAAAAACACACAATATTGTGTTTAAAATATAACACTATCAACTTATTTACTGAACTGTTGTATAAAGTCTCGCGTTATTTTCATAACTAAGTTAACGCGTTAAACTGACAGCTCTATATATATGTGTGTGTGTGTGTACATGTGTATATACAGTGTACACACACACACACACACACACATACATACATATATATATATAATATATGTTTTTATTTTTTTACATTTAGGTGGTATGAGTCTGTGTATAACCAAGTAGAATCTTTATCATTTTGAATTAATATATACATTTATTTTAGTTTGTTCAATACATTACAGAAAATAAGGTTTGGCTTTTTAATCTAATCAAATACAGTTTGATCAATTATCAAACTAATCGTTAGTTGCAGACCTGATAGCTAACAAAACGTTGAACTTCAAATCATGTTAACAAAACAAACGGAACTCTGAGGTCAAATGAATCTGAGGTTCTCCACCAAAAACTCTCCAATGAAAACTCCCTAATTTAGCCAATCAGGAACCAGCCAATGGACTGGCATTCCTGTTTAGATCAGCAGAATCTTGGCAGCCTAGTTCGAGGCTGGCTGTTTCTCAGTCCAGCTAATCAAAGGGCCTTTGATAATGATGTGCTACTTCACCACTTGCTGGCTCATTGCAGTGTTGTTCTTTGCTCATCACAAGGCAGCCTGTTTCTCATCTGTCAGTGCTGCTGTTTACAATACATAGCACGGCTGGCCTGTTCTAAAATGTCAGGATTTAACGGCGGTATGCGGCCCTTGTTCCACGTGTAACCTGTCTCTGGCCTCAGCCTCCTTTTAATCAGCCTCCCGCCGCGCTGCTTTCATCAGGTCATCCCAATTAGCACACGGTTCTGCTGCAACATCACCTAACAAGGCATACGACATCCTCCTCCTCCATCTATTCCTTCAGCCTTGGAAAGTTGGCAAGCCCCGGGCTGCCCTCACCCACCCAGCATTACTGTGATATGTCAAGCGGACGGTGTGACAGCCTTGGCTTGAAAAGCTCATTCACTCCGCTTGCGCCTGTTTGGAGATACATGGGTGTTTTTTATTGTGGTTCTCTCATCGCAGGCAAGATTAAGTACTCGGAGCGCGTGTATGACGCCTGCATGGAGGCCTTTGACTGCCTTCCCCTGGCCGCTCTGCTCAACCAGCAGTTCCTGTGCGTTCACGGAGGCCTGTCCCCCGAGGTCACCTGCCTCGACGACATCCGGAAAGTAAGAAAGATGTGGGGCTGTTGTATTGTGTGTGTGCCATACTCATGGTAGGACAGTATTGGAAGGTGCTGAATTTATGAAGGTGATGCTTGTTTCGCTGTTGTGATGATTCTTTAAAGGGAATGAATTTAGACATGCAACTTCTCGGAGGGAGTTGTACAGCTAAAGCGCAGCAAGATGCTGAAACCCTCTCTGAGAAGTTACATCTTTAAACTGGTCTCCTTTTAAAGCACTGCAGCTAAGAATATTCAATCTAAAAAAAAAGATAGCTTCAAAATCTCTATAAACTCACTATTCTACTTCACCATTCGAAATTATCAGTTGTTAGACAACTAGCAACCATCCTGAGCCATTCATATTCATTATTATTATTGTTAATAATAGTATTATTATTTAATATGTAAACACTTACATTTATTATAATAATGAATGATTTATATAAATATGATGATCTACATAAATAGTAATAAAAATAATAAAAAATAAATATATTCTTAACTTGTGTTTCATTTAAAATGGTTACTTTATTATTATATAATTACAACAAAATAGATGTTCAGGATGGTTGCCTTGTTTTCAGTCAACCGATTTATTTTATTAGGGTTAGGATAGGGCTGGACGATATGGCCAACATTTATATCACGATATATTTCTTAATTTCGGTCGATACGATATAATACCGATATGAACACTATTAAAAAAGCCTCATAAAAACGGCCAAGAACGGCCACGACAGATGTCTGTACCTACAAACTTATGAAAAATTAATTTGCCAACTCTATGAAACTTACTCCTATAAAAGAAAGTAATAATTTCTATAATATACTTTTTAAAAAGAGCTTTTGAATGATATAGTGTATAATGTTACAAAACCTTTTTATTTCAGATAAATGCTGATCTTTGGATCTTTCTATTCATCAAAGAATCCTGAAAAAATGTACTCAACTGTTTTAAATATTGATAATATTTTGCTGAAGGATCGTGTGACACTGAAGACTGGAGTGGGCCTAATGATGCTAAAAATTCAGCTATGATCAAATGAATAAATTACATTTTAAAATATATTCAAATAGAAAGCACTTATTTTATACAGTCTAAACTATTCTGAAGACAGTTGGTTCCCTTCAGAGATACATTCATATAAAACACCCATGACGCGTTTTGATTTTGAAACGTGCAGTGCTCATGTTTATTCAACGAAGTCAAATGCCACAAATAAACCAATGTATGGGAAACACTGGTAATGTATATCGGAAATGTGTTTAAAAATCATATCACCGTTATTGAAAAAAATTATATCGCGATACATATTGATATTGAATTATTGTCCAGCCCTAGGTTAGGATATGAAGTCCACGATACGATATGTATTGCAATATAAAAAAAAAGGCAAATGAAGAATTGAAGAATTTTTTTTTTTGTAAATTTTAAAGTTAAATTACTTTATATAATGCGCTTTGAGAGTCAGAATTAAAGGGATAGTTCACCCAAAAATGAAAATTGGCCCATTATTTACTCACCCTCAAGCCATCCTGGGTGTATATGACTTCCTCCTTTCAGATGAATCCAATCAGAGTTATATTAAAAACTGACTTTGATCTTCCCAAAGAAGTGAAATAAAGCGCATCCATCCATAATAAAAAGTGCCTCACATGGCTCCGAGGGCTGAACAAAGGCCTCCTGTAGCGAATTGATGCGTTTTTGTAAGAAACATATCCATATTCAAAATGTAATAATCACTTTAATCTAGTTTGCGCCAACAGTTGTACACAGAAGCAGCTTCTGGTTAGATGATGTAAGATGTCGGCATTGCGCATGCGTGAGTCTTGTGAAAACCAACGTTTGTTAACGGTAGTAGTTAAACGTATCGTAGTTGATCCGTGATCCATACGGACCAAGCCCCACGGTTCGGCAAGGATGTGATCCGCGGATTCATTGCAAAATTTAACCATAATAGAGTATAAGTTTATCATTTGTTCATATTTACACAAGCAAGAGAATTTTAAACAATTCCAGAGAGAAAAGGCGAAAAGGAACTCGATTCGTTACTCGTGCGCTGTTCTCTACGCGCACAGCCGCACACATGAACACACATTAAGCGCGCGCACGCATTTCAGATGGCACGAAACACCGAACTGAATCCTCTTCTGAATCCTCTGAACAGACACATAAAATTATGACAAAATACCCATCTCGACAATCATTCAGGTAAATGCAGTCAGTTATGTCTCAAGTGAATGAAAACAGCGGAGAAAGAAATCAGATGTGATGTGTATCATTATATTGGATCCATGCATCAGGTCTTAAAGGGACAGCGGCCTATAAATACTGCTGCTGTTATTAATGATCATCAAACAACAAAACAGCTGTGATAAAAATCTATATTTAATTTTATACAGTGAACACTATGCAGTATTATTTTCCCTAATTATTACTTTTCTGTATTTGAATACTACCAACCTTGTTTTATTTGTAACATATTCTGTTGTATTTATCTATGCTTGCAATTTGTGTATTTTTTTCTTATTTTTACTGGCTGTTCTCTTGTCTCTTTAATCATGTTTGAACTTTCTTAGTTAATCTAGTAGTATTTGCTGTGGTATCAAAGAAGTACTTCGCTTTAAGTAATAAATGGAAAGCAAGTTAAATTGAAATATTTTTCTTTTCTTGCTGATCCAAAAAATGATCTGATCCGTGGGTCAAAAACCGTAATGTGATCCGAACCGTGAGATTTGTGATCCGTTGAACCACTAGTTAACAGGAGCAAAGGAAGCAAAGTTTCCTTATTTTAGCAAAGCAAAACCAGTCTCCTCTTGGCTTATATCAAAATCCTCCGACATTCTTCTATACAAATCCTCGTTTTGTGCTTCTAATTCGTGACCTTTGTTTTGATCTCTCCCCTGCGCTTCCGCATTTGTCACTTCTGAGCGGCGCATTCGCAAAGCCGACCTCCATATATCATCCGCCTGGAGCTGCTTCCATGTACAACAGTGAGCGAAAGCTAGATTAAATTGATTAAGTTTTAAATATGGTTATTTTTCTTACAAAAACGCATCGATTCGCTACAGGAGGCCTTTGTTCACCCCCCAGAGCCGTGTAAGGCACTTTTTATTATGGATGGATGCACTTTATTTCACTTCTTTTGGACTGATGCACTGCAACACCCGCTGACTGCTGTTAAACAGCTTGAAAGATCAAAGACATTTTTTTATATAACTCCGACTGGATTCATCTGAAAGAAGAAAGTCATATACACCTAGGATGCCTTGAGGGTGAGTAATTCATATGCTAATTTTCATTTTTGGGTGAACTAACCCTTTAAGAACTCTTAACTAAGAAAACTTAAGAAAAAATACAGTGAATTGAGTTGTACCTGAGCTTTAAAGGGGACTCAATCCTCTTTTTCGCATATACCGTCTCAGTCTAAATTACATTCACACTGGTGTTTTCAGAAGCAAAGCAAATTCGAATATATTAATAATAATAACAAAAATGACAGTAATAGTCATATATTGTAAAACAAATGGACTGCAAAATAAATGAATGACTTTCATAGGTATATTATTTTTGCTTTACACTACAGTAGGGAAATTACAATACTACTTTCCTAATTTCTACACTAGAAAGAGATATTTTGAATTTGGACTGCATTTAAACCGCTAGCTGTCAGAAATTCATACTGCACTTTTAAGCTTTTATTTTGACGGAAATGGCAGTAGAGCTTTAATTTTCAAGGAAAACTCCAGCTTCAGTGAAAACATGCGTACAAAAACGTGTCTCACTACAAATCTAGTGAAATGCTGTAATCATCTGCTGCGAAAATAAAGCCTAACTGGTGGCTGTTGCGTTCCCAAAAAGCACGCTAAACTCACAGCACGTGCAATAAATGAGTTCACTGCATTCATTCACCGTGAACGGAGCCGTTCTGAGGCCCGGAAAACAACGGATCTCGAGCTGATCGCCTGAACGAAGTGCGCGTTTGGCTTTGAAACACGCAGCGCAAACAGACTTGATGAAGGGATTAAGCCATATTGTGCTTTCAGTTTTAGTTTGTTTGACATACTGTGTCAAAGCATAATGGCCAAAACCACTTATTTTCTAACCTTTTATGTTAGAATAAGAAGTTAAAATATATTTTAAAAACTACACTTTTTGCCTGCAAGACCTATCGTTTCATATCGTCATGTGACCATGATAATATCGAGGCAGTTTTGCTATCGCGATACCACGAAATTGGTAATATTGTTACATCTCTAGTGTAAATGCATATTTAGTTGAAACACTTTTTGGTCTATTTGTTTTCAGTCCATAAAATGCTTATCTAGTTATTTCCTTATTAATATTTGCTTTGATTAGATGATGGTTTGCTAAGTGCTTTTAATAATTACTTAACGCCATTAAAAATCTGTCACTGATTTGTACATTTTAAGCAAATGTGAACGGATTGAATATGTTTTGTTGCGGTGATGGATTAGATGGTGCTGCAGAACAGAAATGCTGTGTTTTTGAGTTCTGATTGTTTTGCACTGTTGTGCTGCAGTTAGACAGGTTTAAAGAGCCTCCAGCTTTCGGGCCGATGTGCGACCTGCTGTGGTCTGACCCTGGCGAGGACTACGGCAGCGAAAAGAGCTCTGAGCACTTTTGTCACAACAGTGTGAGAGGATGTTCCTATTTCTACAGGTACTCCAGCTGACAGTCTGCCCACATGCACATTTATTTGATAGCTGCCTACGCAGTCCCCCGTTCACAGTCGCACCTCTCAATGTTAGTCATGCCGTTCTGACTGATGGACTGCTGGAATCGCTAATTACACCTCTTTCTCCGTCTCTTAATAGTTACCCTGCAGTGTGTGACTTTCTGATGAATAATAACTTGTTGTCAGTTATAAGAGCACATGAAGCCCAAGACGCAGGGTGAGTACACTGCACACCACACTCATAAACCAGACTGCTCTGAACCGAATGCAAACAGCTCTTACTGACAATGTCTGTCCCATTTCACTGACCCCCTTAGGTATCGAATGTACAGAAAAAGTCAGACGACAGGCTTCCCCTCTTTAATCACAATCTTCTCTGCACCAAACTACTTAGATGTGTATAACAATAAAGGTAAGAGCTCTTAAGACAGTTTTGAGCACGTGCCATTGTGCTGAGCTGTTTAATTTTTTCCCTTATGCTATTGGCCTTATGCAATAAATTCATGCAGTCCAGATATACATAGCTCTTTTTTTTTTTTTATTATTATTTAAAGTCTCTCAGGATTTCTGACTCCTCTTTTTGATTCTTTAACCCCTCAAGCTGCTGTGTTGAAATACGAGAACAACGTCATGAACATCCGGCAGTTCAATTGCTCTCCTCACCCGTACTGGCTGCCCAACTTCATGGACGTGTTCACGTGGTCACTGCCCTTCGTCGGGGAGAAAGGTAAAGAGCAAATGGGAACGGCGTAATCTTTTTTTTTTACATTGATTTTGACATCAGAAATGCATTTGCACAATTATGGGATGTGGTTTTAGAAATGAGTTTTACTGTGCATCAATTCTGATGGTTTATTGATCCTCGAGGAAACATTCAGACAAATTGTCTGGATGGAGTAACCAAATGCATATCTGTACTAGTGTTGGGCAATATGCTCAATTTTCACATCATCCTATCGTCAGCCTGTGAGATCGCCGATATGTGATATTGTCGTGCTAATTTATTAAATTATTTATTTACTTCGTTTCTCTGCCTGAAAGTGAACCAACTCCAGCGTAAGGCTAAAAGCAGCCTAATGTTTTTAATATGACTGAATTTGTATTTAACATAAATTAATAGAAACATTAAGTTACTAATTATAATGCTTACATTTCCTCAGTTATTCAAAAAAGCAGCTACAGAAAACGAGCAAAGAACATGACATTACCAAAGAACATCATCACAAGCTCGGCCTAGCACGAGTTTATGCACTTTAAAAACACTCCCATTATAATTAGTGAAGCTGTGTACACTGTATGATGAATAAATCTCTTATACTTACATCGCACGTACATCTGCACTGTTGTTTAAGATGAGAGAATTTGCGAGTCCGAATTCAGTCAGGGATTGTGCACGCTGAACAATGGAACTCTGCTGTTTCAGCGATGGCTCATCTGAACGCCTCTGATTGGCCGATGCATTCATAAGCTCAACATAATCGTGTGTGATTGCTTATAATTGGCAATACTGTAAAAACAAGGAAAAATAAATATAATGCAACAAATAAGCCCTAATATTAATTAGAGAGTATTACTAGCCTAATAATAATTGTCAAAAGCATCAGCCACAGGCGATATCTCTGACTATCGTCGATACACGATACAATCTTCTATTGGCATAACCCTAATCTGTACATAATGATCATATGTTGAAAACTACTGTATGAAGCATGTGATTTAGATAGTTTTAAAGCCTAAGCATGTAATTAATAGTAGAAGTATGGTTTTTAAAAAGCGTTTTTAAAGTTGGTCTTCTCTCATTTGCTCTCAGTAACAGAGATGCTGGTCAACGTGTTAAACATCTGCTCAGATGATGAGCTCATGTCCGAGGGAGACGACACATGTGAAGGTAAGAACATTGGATGTGTCTGTGTTTGGCACTTTTGTTGCATTGTAGCTTTTTGTAAACCCCAGATAAATTCAATTGAGCCCCACTGTGGTCTTATAGAGGTTGAGGATATAAAAAAATAAATAAAATCTGTAATATTGTGAAATATCATTACAGTTACTGTAACAGTTAATCTATTTGAAACATTCTAATATGATGAAAGGAAAGTTCACATCAGCAGCATTTATTTGTAATATTTTAAAACAAGTCTTTACTGTCATTATTAATCAAATTTCTGAGGAAGTATTTTTTTTTTTTTTTCAAAATGAAGAAATTGAATCGTAGTGTAATTCACAAAAATAAATTGTATACGGTTTACCACCTTGAAACAGTATTTTAAGGTTCAAATTCTTGCTATTAACAAAATTATGAATTTTGCCTCAAACTCCTAATTTGCTGCTTATTAATAGTCAGTAAGGTAGTTGTTAAGTTTAGGTATTGGGTAGGATTAGGGATGTAGAATATGGTCATGCAGAATATGTGCTTTATAAGTACTAATAAACAGCCAATACGTTAATAATAGACATGCTAATAAGCTACTAGTTACTAGTGAGAATTGGTCCCTATACCAAAGTGTTACCAGTTTTTTATTTCCTATTTAGGAACTTCAATGATAAACATTTACTTCAATTAAAATGTATAAAGTGTGGTTCGTTAACCTCATCACTTAAATGTCTCCTTTCTTTGATTTCTTTTGTCTTCTCAACATGAATTTCAGCTCTGTTAAATATACCAGCATGCCCCTTTTCTCATCAAATAATAGTTCTCTGATTAGTGTGTATTAGTCCTCAGCGCATAACCCATATATTTCTATTTAGGACACTATATTCTTGAGTGCAAGTTGCTTTAAATACGAACTCAGCATTAATTGTGTGATTTAAATGGGCTTCCTGCTCTATTATGAAGATGCAAAACTGCAGAGAAAGGAAGTACATAAACAGTGCTTGTTTTATACTTCATGAATGCCTTCAAAGCATGTTCTTTTTGATGTCAGTTATCAGTGAATCAAATATATTGCTAACCTTCTACCCAGACATGCATTGCCCTTAGCGGCTTACCTAAGCTGAGGCAACCTGTGTCTCCATTCAGTCACTTCAGTAATTTAAAATGAATTACTGCTCTTAACACAAGAGCCGTGAAGTACAGTGATGCCTCTTCTGCTGTAATGAAACCAGATGAACCCGTTCTGAACACCCCCCACCCCACATCTGAGCTGTCATGAAGGAATACAGTGACCCATTTACTGTTCTTGATGCCCATTTGATTTGTCCTTCTTTTTTCTTTTTTTTTTTGAATGGTGCATAATTTTAACTTGGCCTGACACACTTCCTCTGTGTGTCTGTGAGCCTTTGAGTTTTGAAATGGGGTTTATTTATTCCTTATGGGAGTTCAGGATGTAATGGCTCGTTTGATCTGTAGTACGTTTGACTCTTGCCATGAGATAGGACTAGTGTGCAGATAATGATGTTGATTAAAGTAGTCCATAAAATGTACAAGGTTTCAAGTTGACAGATATACAGCTAAATTATTCCCATAAATAAAACTAGACCCTAACATTCCCTCGCACTGTTTTTCTTTTTCTCTGTCCCTCCCTATTTGTGCATGTTTGTGGCAGGTGGCACCCCGGCAGTCCGCAAGGAGGTGATCCGAAATAAGATTCGTGCCATTGGCAAGATGGCCAGAGTTTTCTCTGTTCTTAGGTGAATATATACACTTAACGTACAAATCCCTCATGGCCAAGGATTTTACACGCACACTCTGTTCTGCACATCAGAGATGTGGCCCTATTCTTTAAAAGCATAAGCAACAGCATTTGATGCAAATAGTATCAGAGAGAGGTTTATAAAATATGAATAATACATATCAGGTAGATCTATCTATCTGTCTTTCTCTCTGTATCTATCTCATATATGTATTATTTTTATAATGTGTAAATATAATACATATGGTACATATGTATGTATATTATTTATTTATTTCTTTTAGAAATGTAAGGTCAATAAGTCTCCTTAAAAGATCAGATAATTTGACTATTACTGTGTGTATATATGTGTTTTTTATATATATATTAAAATATTTTCCATGGACACATTACTTTGTCATTATTTGTTTGACATAAATGCAGAAAGTCAACTTAAAACATGATGCTTTCATGAAAATATTCATCAGGACACTTTGTTTGAAGCCAAACTGTAGCTGATTTTTTTATCCCTTAACCGTGTGTGTGGGTGTGTTTTCAGAGAGGAGAATGAGAGTGTGTTGCAGTTAAAGGGCTTGACCCCCACTGGGACGTTGCCTCTGGGTGTGCTATCAGGAGGCAGACAGACCCTACAGAGCGGTAAGTCTCGCTCCCGGCATCATTGAGCTGTCTCTGCGGTAGTGTGGAGGCCGATACCTGCTCTCCACCGACCCCCTGCTACTGTTACACTTTCTTTCTCAGTCTTTACCTCTCTCTCTCTCTCTCGCTCTGTTTCTGTCACTGCCTTGCCCGGCAGCTCTGCCATCATTGACTCGATCGAAAGTGATATCGTTTAAAGAGGGGGGAGATTTTACAAGGGTTTGGTCATGAAGGGGATTTCAGTCAACACGCTTCAGATTTTCTGTCCCAACAGGGACCTGAAAAACTTCCAAGCGCTGCTGAGATCGTAGCGAGTGCCAAGGAGCTGCTGCCGGGTGATGCTTTCACAGTGAGGGGCTCCTGTGAGCTTATGACTATGATGCAATATGACCCAATTTAGCCAGCGCCTGTCAGTGTGCCATGCTTCTTCTCCCTGCCTTCACTGTAAAAACTCATCAGCCTGCTGCTGCCCTCCTACTAACAACCATATTAACATAGTCAGGTTTGTTTTTGATGAAAGTAGGTGCTCTGAAATTAGGTATGATTCAAAATGTTTCATAATATACAATAAAATACTGCACATACTAGGGGTTGGAGATTTGAACAAACCTCTAACCCTAAAGGTACAGTCATATTAGCTAAATTTCAGCAAAAAGGCCCATGTTCTGTTGTCAAAAGTGTAGCAATGTTTGAAGTGCTGCACAGAAGTCACTTTTAAACCATGCAGATTTCTGTTGGTCAGCATGGTGAAATCTGCTTGGAACTTCTTCTTCTTTTTCGCTCTCACATAAAACTTCTGATCTTGTGGATTTCTATTTACAAAATAACTGGGTTCCACCTGCAAAATTTCTTTCTGCACCTTAACTGTAATACAATATTTGTGTTGAAAGACTTGAAAGATATCTCAAAATTGTGCTGTTATTTTTCAGAGTGGACAGACTTAAATGGTTAGTTGACCCAAAAATGAAAATTTATGATTCTTTTTTTGATCCTGCATAGACAGCAATGCAACTGACTCATTCAAGGCCCAGAAAGGTAGTAAGGACATCGTTAAAATAGTCCATGTGACAGTGGTTCAACTGTAATTTTATGACGCGACGAGAATACTTTTTGTGTGCAAAGAAAACTTTGTTTCAACAATTTCTTCTCTTCTGTGTCAGTCTTCAACGCGCGTTCACGAGAGTATCATGACACATGCGTGTGGGTCTGCTGACGCAGGAGCTGGCGTTCTGACGTAGAACTTCCATCTCTCTTAGTTAGTTGTCTGTATATTCTGGTTTGGATAAGTAAGGCTAGGCAAAAAATTCCTCATCCTCTCTGTCGAAATCTTCAGACATGTTTATGAAGACTGTTTTATGTACAGTGTGCGTCATCTTCTGCTTGTAAACGAGGCGCAGCATTGTGATACTATTGTGAATGCGTGTCAAAGACTGACACGGATGAGAAGAAATTGTTGAATAAAGGCATTCTACAGGCGTAAAGGTTTTTTTATTTTTTTTAGAACCACTGATGTCACAAAGACTATTTTAATGATGTCCTTACTCCCTTTCTGGGCTTTGAACGTGGTAGTTGCATTGCTGTCTATGAAGGTTCAGAAAGCTCTTGGATTTCATCAAAACTATCTTAATTTGTGATCTGAAGATGACTGGTCTTTTTCAGTTTTTTGGTGAACTAACCCTTTAAGGTTTTCAAGTTATATTTAAAGTATGATTTTTTTTTTTACTTGAGCCAGGGCAAAGTCAACCAGAATGTCCTAGCAACTGCATAGCAATGTGCAAAATTTATGGGCGTGTGGGATCAGGAAATGATGCAAGGCGGGCTTTGCTAAACGTGTCTGTGTATTATACTCCTAGACCACCGTTCTGACAAAACCACAGTTTCTTGAGCAGCAAATCAGCATATCAGAATGATTTCTGAAGGATCATGTGACACTGAAGACTGGAGTAATGATGCTGGATATCCAGCTGTGCATCACAGGAATAAATTGCATTTTAAAATACATTAAAATAGAAAACGGTTACTTTAGGTTGTAATATTTCACAATATTACTGTTCACTGCCTTGAACCAAAGAGACTTTAAAATGTATTAATGGAAAATGCACTTCCAAGGGAATTTTCATACTTGGAGATCTATGGCATTTAAATTTTTTGGAAAGCCCAGCTGTTTAGGTCATATGTCAAGGCACAGTGAACTACAAGGCGGTCTTATGACTGTAATGTGTTGGTGGTTCACTGGGGGAGGGGATGTAAATAAAAGGACTCTTCAACAGCTGAAAATAGAAAAAAAAAAAAGACACATCGCTCAAAGCTGTCTTGCCTCTCATCTTCCTGTGAAGGCCACAAATAAACTGTGATCATGCATGCACAGTACATTGCATGGAGTTTTTTTACGGGCGAAAGCCTTTCCTTGTTTGGCTATTGTATACCTTCAGCTTTAAAAATAGACTAGGTCCATGTCAAGAGTAGTTTAGAAGGTGCTGCATCTCAGATTCAAAAGCACGGGTTCTCAAAAACAAACCTGACCAGGAAAAAAACAAGTCTTGAAATCTGTTTATGTTCTGGATGAAGCAACTAAACTAACCTCTCAGGTTTCTTCCTGTGTGGCATGTGAAGCATTCGGGCTGGTGTTGGGAAGGGAAGATGAATGAATGGGAAACGGGGAGGGGGTTTAAATGGACTTGTGATTGCATTGATAACTTGACTCACTTTCTTTCCCCCGTTCGTTTTGGGCATGGCACTACTACTCATGCTTACACAGCCACCGTAGAAGCAGAGGAAGCACGAGGTATGCAAGACATCTGTGAAAACTTCTCAGTGTTGTCTGTCTGTTACCCTCCCCCTTTGATTAACTGTCTGTCCTTCGTGTGCATTTCGTCCCTTTGTAGTCGCCGATGTCATTTAGTATTTATTTGTGTGCATGTAGTTCACGTGCTTGTTACGTTTAAAGTTAGCAGTTTTGTTTGATTTGCACGTTGAGATGTTTGTTTCTTTGTTCAGTTTGCATTGAAAGTGAAGTGTGAGATTTTTGCGCCACTAAACGGATAAAAATTCAACCTGCAACAACATTGGCAAAACATTTGTGTTAAGAAAGTAAATAACATTTTTAAGTGATAGTTGACCAAAATATGAAATTCACTGACCCTCATCATGTATGACTTTCTTCTGTGGAGCATCAAAAATATTTGAGGAGTTTATTTGCAAAAACAGATAACTGATATCCAAATAACCAAAAATCATGTTTTTTGTTATGTTGTTTTAATTGTTTTGTGTTCATTAGCTGTATTTTTTTAGTTATTTCTTTTACCAAATCAAAATAACCCAACTGCAGTTTGATTGAGATTGGAATGCACAATGAAAAAACATGATTTTTGAAAATTGTTGAAAACAAAGTTTTTGCAAATGAACTCTTCGTTTTTAAAAATGTCTTTAAAAAAAAAAAGTTTTGGACTCCACTGACTTGCATTGTATGGACAAAAATAGTTCTTTAAAATAACTTTTGTGTTCCACATGAGAAAGTCAGTTGTACGGGTTTGAAACGACTCAAGGGTGAGTAAATGATGACATTTTAATTTTTTGGGTGAACTATTCCTTGTAACGCTTGATAAACTGGTAGATTTTGCTTTTGAAAGAGGACCGTTTCAGAAAGTCTTGCAATCGTGAATGCTTCAGGCACAGCTGTTTAAAGTGGGGAAGCCAGAGCCTGGGGTGTGAGCAGACCACAGCATGAGACTGAATCTTTGTTTTTATCGGTTTCACTTCCTGACCAAAAAGAACACAAATAAACTCAGATCTAGGCCTGTTTTCGCCTTTAATGTCAGGCTTGACATGGGTACATCAGCGTTTCTGGTTAATGTTATCTAAACTAGTCAAGCTTTACTGTAGTTCTCTTTTTCTTATCGCAGCTGGTTGATTGGCTGACTGGTATATTTAACTGTATTTCATCAATCTTTTTTGGGTGCTCTTTGGGGAAGAACAGCTCTCTGTAGTCATGCTACTTTTAGTGACTGAAAATGTTGTCTAAGTTAATGTTGGGATGTAGGACTGCTTGATTTGGGGGTGGGGGGTTAATTATTATTATTATTATTTTTTTATTAAGCTCCAACTTTTCTGTGCTTTTTTTGTGATTTAGATATAAATATGACTGTATAGTAAAATTAAAGGATACCAATAACACCCAAAATAAAACTGAACATTGCTGTGTCACTCCATAAGCATTAACTAACGTCCTGCTTCCATACTTCCAGCCATCCAAGGGTTCAACCCTCAACACAAGATCCAAAGCTTCGAGGAAGCACGCGGACTGGACCGGATAAACGAGCGAATGCCTCCACGCAAGGACAGCATGCAGCCAGACGGCACTGCCAACTCCATCAACGCAGCCAATTCCCCCGACAAGAACGGCACCAACGCACAGGCGTAGTAACCCAGCAGCTACCTAGCGCTCTCCCTCATCCTTTCCTTTCTGTCTCTCATATTTTTTTCTCTTCTCTGTTTTCCTCATTCTCTCTCTTTTTGGTAGAGGTGATGCCCCCTACATGCAAAACTCTCCAGGACCATTTCGGGGAGAATCGCACAATACCATGAAGAGGGCGTAATGAAAAACAAACCATGGTTCTTATTTATTTATTGATATAGATGATAAGAAATGTAAGATCTGTAATGGTGGGAAAATTGAGATGAATGAATAAGTACATGTTGAATATTACATGTGTATATAAAATACAGAATATATATATATAGACATAGCATTGGGGTGGTGTAAGGTCATCTTAGATTCAGTAGTTAAAAAAACACACAAAAAAAATCAATTTTGTAAATTTACGTTTATAAATTAGGTTTATTTCTGACTTTTTTCTTTTCTTTTTTTTTAAACAACCAAGACTTGCTCAGCAGAATTTCTTTATCGTCGTTTGGGCGCTTGGCAAAATAATTCTTGGCCCAACATAATTATATAGAATGCTTATTTGTGAATAATACCCAAGGCGGGTATGATAATTGTTGATGCAAAACAAAACAAAGTTTTGGTATTGAAACAATATGTGGAAAATACCTTCATAATGCCAATTATAGCTAAGATGAGTGCATTAATAACAAGTGTTGGCACGTTTATATGTACATGTACATTTTCAAGTGTTCCCTCAACCAAATGTGATGTTTACTTTGTTTGATTAGTTTTTTTTTTCCTGTTCATAACTCAAACTGCACCAATTTGTAATCAAAAAGGTGGGAAAAGCAAAAACCATCCCAGAAGTTTCTCAAGATGGTTGGAGGAGCGATTGTGTCTGCATGTTTTTGTTTACTTTCAACCCTCCATTTTGTAGTCACTCGCGCTTTCATAGGCCTCTGCCGTACTTTCGCGCACTTTTACACCTTTCAACGTTTCGCTAATACCACATTGGTTAAAGGCATGATTGAACTGCTATGATTTTATGCAGATTTTTAGCTTTAGCAGTTGAACGAATCCTATGATGTGTGCGTCAAATGTGATTGGATGAGGTGGACGTTAAAACATCTCAGAAAATTAGCATACATGCCTTACATCCTGCATCTCATCTCGGCTAAAGTAAATTAGTTAAACCGTTTTTTTTCTATTGCCTTTTTAAAAAAACAATTGTAGCCCACCAGTTGAACATTTTAAACTTTAAAAACCCATTTAATTGTTTTTCAATTTATCTAATTAATGTACCTATAATAGTATAATTTGCATCAGCAAACTTCTTGTAAGTATCTTCAGCGCTAGTATTTCTAAATGCCTGTTTTCTCTAGAGTGGACCATTTTCCACGCATATGATTGACTGAAGCTGAAGCAAAGTTATTTTGATTGCTTTTACTGTACTGTGTGTTTTTGAGAATTAAGGACAGGATTTGCAAGAACTGTTTACCAAATCGTCTTTTCAAACTTTGTTTTCATTTTTTTTTTCTATTCTGTACCATTATCGTTGCATAATAATCAGGCGACCGGAGATTTCGCTGCGCAAAGACTCAGACTTCCTGTGCGTTACACATTTGAGGTCATGTGCCATGCTAATAAATATAGCAAAAGTTCTGTGTGCAGGCATCAAGACTGTCGCACGCAAGTGTATTTTCCGTTTTATTTAACGCCGCAAGCAGTTCAGGGTCCGTATGTCTTGCGCAATCTTAAAATGAGACTCGGCGAGGGTAAACCTGCATGTTATCATTACTGTATTTAAAAGAAACTCTCATCCAAAGAAAAATCAGTGTTTTAATGTAATATATGGCTTGATCATTGACAAAAAAAACAACTGCTGATTGTATATGATCGTTGCCTCTTCATTTGCTTGAGAAGAGGCGAGCGCTCAATTGGCGATGTAGTCATGTAGACACTCTGTAAAGAAGAAAAACGCCTCTGTTAAGTTAACGCTTTACTTTTTGTGATATAAAACACCTGAGAGAGGCCTACGACCTTAAACGGGTACCAAAAGTTGATGAGTAGATCATCATGACCACCTTTTCGTGTCCTCTTTTAAAGTGTTTGTCTTTTCAAGTCTTTATTTTTAATCTAATGAGCCTCTGCAAACTATTGTTTTGTTTAGTTTCCTTCATGTTTAATTTAAAAGGGGATGTCTGGTGTGAGAGATTCGGGTGTTTCAGGTGGGAGGGTGGGTTTTGTTTGATATCGGAGAGGAATGGGGCGTTCAGACCACTGACCCCGTTTTAGGAGGGCTTCTGTAACCAATTCCAAGCATATCTTGCAGAATCTACAAAAAAATGTTTGACATTGTCCATTAAAAAAGAAAAAAATGAAAGTAAAATGAAATATAAAAAATGTGGGGGGAAAAAAACTGGTGTTGTTTCTTTATTTCTTTGTCTGTTTTGATTTGTGTGTTTTTGGGAAATTGGCCCGTTTCCAGATTTCACCCACTATATTGCATCTGCTTTTAGCGTTTGAGCGGCTGATTGATGGCAGAGTTGTGTTTTGTGAGACCGGCTTTGTCATTTTCTCTTCTTTATTCATGTCTGTGCTTGTCAAGGTTTCCTAGGATTACGACATTCAAGTTTTGAACATTCTGTGCTTGAAGGACAGCTAGTGTATTGTTACCTGTCTGAACACGGCCCACACACACATGCACATGCCATGCGAGGCTGAGATTGAATGATATTTGTGCTTGAGATGAAGAATGCACAGTAAGACGGTGTTATCTAAACCTATTTGAAATAAAATGTAAATATTAAAAGAAAGTTAAACTTACATGTTGCATTCTCATCTAATTGATATTAAATATGTATGTATAAACCTAAGTTATTTCATTATTTTAGCTACTTCCATGTAATCTGATTAAATGTGGAGTGTTCATGTCGTTTATGTCCTTAACATGAGCTCATCATCTGAAAAGCTCAGTTTCAAGCCCGAAGGTCTTGCTGCATGCATGGCGCTTTAGACTCGTTTTTTCAACTTCACACACACTCGTTGTGAAGCTGAATACAAAATAAAATCACACTTCTGTTTTATTGAAAGGCCTTGAAATGAAGCACGCCCTCAAAATAACATTTGTTGCACCACAAAATATTTCACAAGCGCCTATTTAATGCAATTATAAACCCTGCTCGCTCCCAACCAGCCTGAAAAATTCCCAGAAATGCTAGAATGAACGGATGAATGTCAGTTTCTTACTAGCCATCAGCACATAGTGTGGAATGTGCATTGAAAGTCCTGCGGGAAAACAAACCACTCACCTCATTTTAAAAATAGATTTATTAACTCGACATCTAGTTATTACTTCTAACCACTCAACCCAGTTATGATTGCAATTATACACAAGTGTTTAATTAGTATGTTAAAACATAAGCTCTTTTCACGTGAGGGTGAAAACTAACACAATTAAATATGATTTAGCCCGTGAAATCATTTTTATTGGGTCGCTGAATTAATATTGTCTTATTTGACCTGATTATCTATTTGTTGATGCAGCAATCCTGTCAGGAACATGTTTTCCAGTTATTCTCTCTGGAGAATAATACAATGTATGAATCATATATTTGATTGGAAATGAGATAAATAAACGTTGTTGGTTTCTGTGGTTCCATGATGAATCTTTAACATCTATGGTACCTTTGTAAGGATTTTTTTACGCTCTTGAAAACAAAGGTTCCAAAAGAGTTTTCATGATGCAATAGAAGAACCTTTTTTGGTTTTCCAAAGAATCTTTCAGGGGAATGGTTCCTACAAGAACCAATTTTTTTTTTTTTTAGTGTGAAGAACATTTTAATAAGCTGAAGAACCTACATCATCCACTCTCTCGTGAATGTGCGTACAGCAGTTAGCTAGAGATTACGGTTTATAAAGTTTTAAATATGGATATTTTTCTTACACAAAGCAACGCTTCGCTTCAGAAGGCCTTTTTATGATGGATGGTTGCACTTTTTGGGGCCTTCAGATCTCGACTCCCAAGCACTGCCATTATAAAGCTTGGACAAGCCAGGACATTTTTTTAATATAACTCCAGTTGTATTTGTCTGAAAGAATAAGTCGTATACACCTAGGATGGCTTGAGGGTGAGTAAATCACGAGGTAGTTTTTATTTTTGGGTGAACTATCCCTTTAAAGTGGACACCTTAAACTCTTGTGGAACGGAAAGGTTCATTGGGTATTAAAGGGTATTCATGGTACCATCAATGCCAATAAAGAACCTTCATTTTCAAAAATGCTTGGTTGAAAACGTTCATTAGATGATTAAAATGTTCTTCACACATGGTGTTGCTGCAAAACCCCTTTTGGAGCCTGTACTTTTTTTAAAGAAACAGTCATTAAAACTGTACAAGACATGGGTATAAACTACGGTGTTAACTATTGTCCTGGGCAAAAGCCTGTTTTTGCTTGATTTCGTGTGACAGCCTGCGGTTCTTGCAATATATTTGCTTTTAATTTGCATTAAAGCAAATAATATGTAAATATGACATCATGGTCAAACATTTATATAGAACGTTTTCTTGTCAGACCTATTCAGCCTTCATTTAAACAGCTGCTAATGTAAAAAAAAAAAAAAGTTCAGTAAACTAGGCCATTTCTCTTTCACCATTTGCATAGCCTCAGGAGCACGAGATCAGCATTGATGTATAATGGTGATGCTGATGGCGGAGCAGCATTAAGATATGAAGCCACATCTTTTACCTTTTGTTCTTTATTACAGAGGCAAATTTGTGATTTAGTTCTCTTAGCAGTGTTTAACTCGAGCGAGTGGAGAGCGCCCTCTTTTTGAACAGTGAGGTGTTGCAGGGTCACATTGGTGGCTTTACAGTGCAGTTAACATCACTTCTGTAGGTGCGTAGGTGGATTGGAGCGGTTATTCAGGCTTGTTGCTGTGATTTGCTTCACAAGCTCATTTTTATAATCTCCTGAAAGCACATTGTCCCTGTAGAGATGCTATTGTGCAAACTGGCTTATTTAATGTAAGCCAGTCTCATTTATTATGCTCAATGAGAAATGAGATTATCTAATCCAATAGATGAAGTATAGTCATCAAATTGAGTATTTAATCTGGGATCATTTATCTGTACCTGTAATAATGCTTTTGTAATCTGATGGCAGCGGATGCTTTTAAAAATCTCTCTTCTATTCATGTGTCCATCACTTTCTCTATTGTGGAGGCGAGCACGACTCAATTTTTCTTCAGTAAATGAAATCTTTCTCTCTCTCTCTCTTGGTAATGTGAAGGACGTGGTCATGTAGTGTGGTAGCATTCAGTACTGCACTCATCACTTCCCTCAATGTACAGGAAGACGAGAGAGTGTGAGAGTGTATAATAAATGCAGGAGATTTGAAATTATTTGTAACTATCTGTAAGTATACTTTAAAAAGTTACAAATTTTGGGGTCACCCAAGACTTTTTGAAAGAAGTCAGTCATGCTCACCGAGGCTTCATTTATTTGCATACAATACAAACAGTAATATTGTAAAATATTATTACAGTTTAAAATGTTTTCAAATGTAATTTATTCTTGAAGGTAATAATGCTGAATTTTCAGCATCATTGCTTCAGTCTTCAGTGTCAAATGATCCTTCAGAAAAGATTCTAATATGCCGATTTGCTGCTCAAGAAACACTTATTATCAATGTTGAAAACCGTTGTGCTGCTTGGTATTTTTGTGAAGAGTGATGAATAGACTGACGATAGACGTTTTTTGTAACGTTATAAACATCTTCACTATCACTCTTTATGAATTGATGGCATCCTTGCTGAATTAAAGCATTAATTAATAATTTGTATGTATAATATTATAAAATATATTATTATTAATTTTTGACTGGCTCTGGTTTGTTTTATTTGATATGCATATCAAAGTGTGTGCTTAATAGCAGTAGCCAAACAGTTGGAATCCTGCAACTGCCCATTTTGGCGTAAACGGTTTGCAAAGCATTATTGACCACCCACACACACTGGCTCAGCTACTTTTGGCTGTTCTTTGTCATTTATTTCTCTTTATCTTGGACTGTCTTTATCAAGGCCGTTCTCTAGTTGAGAATCCTTCTGAAAGCTCATCCACCAGTATTGCCGTTTACTTGTGTACCCTATACAAGAGCCAAATTATAAGGCTTGAATTTTTATAAATGCAGCTTGTGCTCTTGAACACAAGGTTCGGCTGTGCTGTATTGTGACTGCTAGAGGGTGTTTGTTAGGCACGACACACAGAACAATAGTTACTTGATACTCTGGCCTTCATTTTTGCATTTTTAAAAATGTTTCCATTAAAACAGTATTTTATAAAATTCCATATATGCACAATGATAGTTCCTGACATTTTTATTACTTTTATTTTACTGCACAAATTTTTATTTGTTTTGAAAAATATTTTAAGGCTTCAGATTGCCCCTTTTGGAGCTTTTTTAAAAAAAAAAAAAAAAAATCAGAATGAGATCATCTTTTTGTGTGCAGATTGTGTGGTATCCTTGACATTCAAGCCTGATCTGAGCATTTCATATGCGCATAAGAGAAAAACGCGTGAAGAGCTCCACCTGCTGTCTCACTTTTGGACGTTTTAAACTGCAGATTGCACAAATGTGGCCTCCTTACATACCAATGAGCTGTAGTTGGACTGATGTTGGATCTGAGAAACATTTGCATAGATGAGAAAACAGCTGCCTGAACCGTATGGTTAATAGAATATTTGTTCATTTTGACTTAGTGGGATTTTTATGGAGCTTATAATATGAATTTTTAAAAAGTCTATTAAAATAGCAGCTACTTGGCATCCTGTTTAACTACAGTTGAATCAAATCATGTAGCTATATCTTCAAGGGATGGTTCAACAAAACATATACATTTAATCTACAAGGGGTTAATTCTGACCTGATAAAGTAATCCTTGATCAGCATGCCAACCCTGTTTATCCCTCTTGCATTGTTTTCCTCGTACATTCAGGCCGTATAGGAATCCATGCCACTGCAATTGAAAGGATCCAACCAAAGCTGTTCTTTAATTCATTGTTAAGAAACCGTTCACTGACTATATTTGATTCAACTGAAAGCAAAATCGCAGACAAAAAACACATTTGGAGTTCATCATATTCTAGTGTACTTCAAAGTGACAATTTATTTGTCCACATTCAAAGCAGAAATGCTCCACAACACAAAATCAGGTATCACTTTATTTTAAGTTGTCATTGTTACACAAGTTACATAGGCCTATAGCCTACTTACTATTATAATAACAATACATTATGCATAATTACATGCAAGTAATCCTAACCCTACCCATATAGTAAGTAGGCTACATGTAGTTCATTAATATGCCTATTACTCAGTACTTACAGTAAATGTATAATTACTCTGTTACAAGGGTACTTTAAAATCAAGTGTAACCCAAATTCACAGTGAATGTAGACATATTTTGTTTAATGTCCAGTGTTGGGGGTAACGCATTACAAGTAACGCGAGTTATGTAATCAGATTACTTTTTTCAAGTAACTAGTAAAGTAACGCATTACTTTTTAATTTACAAGAGAATATCTGAGTTACTTTTTCAAAGAAGTAATGCAAGTTACTTTTTTTTCCAATTTATTGATTGACAGCTCTCCTGTCCCCATGTTGAGAGAAATCAGAAGATGTTACTGTAGTTCTAAAATAAATATGAAATGCATGAATCTCACGACTAAACTGAGGCTTATTCATTTCACATTTGGTGTGAAAAGGCTTTTATATTTGCCAGAAATATAACTTTTTTCTATTTTAAAAACAAACAAGCAAGCCCTGTCCAGATTAAAAAAGTTACACAAAAGTAACTAGGTAACGTAATTAGTTACTTTTTTTATGGAGTAACGCAATATTGTAATGATTTACTTTTAAAAGTAACTTTCCCCAACACTGTTAATGACAACATGAAATGAATATGATATTTTACTGCCTTAGCTTGTCCCTCAGTCAGCACTTGTCCCCGTGCAGTGTACTCGCATGTAGGCTACTACTTCTGCGTTAGCTGGATGGACGTAGTGGTCACATCTCCCTGCAGTACGTCAGGAACACACGGTACTACATAAATAATTCACTTCGCAAACTCAGCATTTGCGTTGTTTCTGTTTGGCTCAATACTCTGCAGTTGTGGATGGAAATTCTGTCATCATTTACTCACTCTCATGTCATGTGACTGACTTTACAGTCGATACGATAGCCAGAGAATGCGGCAGGGCTGGGGAACAGGGGCGCTGCGGGAGCTTGTCATGCTACACGTGGCTCTACTCGTGGGTTGAAACGCCTCAGCCTGTGTGGTACTAGCAACATAATCCTAAAAAACAGGTCACAAGCACCATTGCTTACTTATAACCGCATAGCAGTTTCTTCTTATCGAGTAGGCCTAAATGCAGGCCTGAGGCAGAATCTTAATGTATTCTTCCCACAGTTTAAACCAAAAATGCCGCTAATTAGCGAAAGCATAAAAAGTAACTTAGTTCAAGGTTTGCATTAGTTTTCAGTTTTTCCCTCAAAAACACTAGCCTGGTCTGAGTCATGAATTCGATGAAGAAGTGTCACATCCAACTTCTAGGCTAACTTGGATTTAAATACGTATTTAAATAGTTAACTGAAATTGCTTTAAAAAGTGGACGTCGTTGCATAATTCTTAAATTGTTTAACTTTCAAAATCAAGATGACTTATTGCTTCAATCGTCGATAGTTGGTCGATCTAGTTCAATTAGCCCAAACTTGACTATCTTTTCAGCCACAAGAGAGCGCTGTTCTCAAGTCACTAACTGTACACTTTGCCGAAGTTCATATTCATTTAGCCTGAGTCAGACCATATTGTGTCCAAGTGATTAAATACGAGCCTAAGTGAGGCAGGCACACACAAAAAATTAAGTAGGCTATAAGAGGAAAAGAAGCTAAAATAAATTACAATAATGAGAAAAGACATTAGCCGATGATATTAGGCTACTGTGGAACTAGTCGCTTGGCATTACTGTGGAACTGCTGTTTTTCCAGGACTATTTTTTTGACTGTAGAGGAAGGGCATGTGAAGGAAATAGATATTTGGTTCTGGACAAATAAGAGTCACTGTTAGTTACTGTTGTCATGACTGCATAACAGTGCCCTCCTGTTGATGGTTTTCAGCCACATTATAATCAGTGAATAACTTGGACTGTATTCAAGTATTCTAAGTAAGAATACAATCAGTACTGTATGTGCAAATGGGAAGTTGGTGTGAGGTGATCCTTCCTTCTATTGAATGAATGAACAGTACAACTTAAGATTCTTTTAATGTAGTTTTGCTTTGAGTATAAATCACTGGGAGGGTTCTCACAGTATTCCAGTGTCAGATGTTACACTACTGCTGCTGTACTGAAGCCCAATGAGTGCTATACCATATAAGACCTTAGTAGGCCTTCTTAGAGCCCAGGGAATGTTCCCAGCTGTTCCCCTTGATGACAGCCCCACACAACTTGAATAAAAATAGCTTCTTGTGTTCTGTTTCCTCAGAAATGTTGAGTACACTCTTAAAAATAAAGGTGCTTCACGATGCCATAGAAGAACCTTTTTGTCTAAATGGTTCCATAAAGAACCTTTAACATCTGAAGAACCTTTCTGTTTCACAAAAGGTTCTTTGTGGCGAAAGAAGGTTCTTCAGATTATAAAAAGGTAAGAAAGAGATGGTTCTTTAAAGAACCTTTCACTGAATGGTTCTTTGTGGAACCAAAAATGGTTCTTCTATGGCATCGCTTGAAGAACCTTTTGAAGCACCTTTATTTTTAAGAGTGTAGCAGCGTAAGAGCCCTTATTTACTAGTGAAATACATATTTATAGTAGACCTTTCACATCATTTAAAGGACTGTAATGGCTTGTGGGAACTAAATATAAACACTGATTGCGGAATTACACTAGCTGGCAAAAGTACAGTCTGTTTCTTTACTGATTTTTTTTAGAAGGGATAGGCTTTTGTGTGTGTGTGTGTGCGCATGTTTGTGGTTTGAGGACACAAATTTGTATAATAACATGGGTATGACATAGGTATTACAACGAGAAGGTGATTTATGAGGACATTTTCAGTGTCCCCGTAATTCAAAAGGCTTATAAATAATTCAGAATGAGTTTTGAAAATCTAAAAATGAAGGAAGTTTCCTGTAAGGGGTAGGTTTAGGGGGTTAGGGTTGGTGTAGGGCAATAGAAAATATGGTTTGTACAGTATAAAAACCATTACGCCTATGGAGAGTCCCCATAAACCATAAAAACAAACGTGTGTGTGTGTGTGAGTGAGTGAGTGAGTGAAATTCATAACTGGAATAATCTTGTGCAATGAATCACTTTTGTTGTTAATGTAGTAACAAATGCCAAACAATAGCCTAAACAAATAATCTTTTTCTTTCATATTCAGAAAGGCAATTTTAGCCATTCTTTAGAGTATTCAAAGAAAGTAAGTAAAAAAAAAAAAAAGAAAGATAAAGATTTGTTTAATGAATATTAAATAAGAAACATGTTCACGAGTTATCCAATGTTAAATAAAAAAAAATTATATAAAAAGTGTCAGCTATGCTTCTCAAATTTAATGTTTACATTTTCACTTATTAAAAATATTAATTTAGCAATATATTTTTTACATCTTATTAAATAAAAATGCTTTCATGCTTTACAGTTCTAAAATATTTCTCTTATATGTTATATATGTTCTCTTATATCTTATTTCTCTATATGTCTCTTAAAATACATTCAATTCATACAAGCCAGGCTTTTAATGCCATGAAAAAATAATATTCTTCTCGTGCACATGCACTATAATGCATGCATGGGATAAGTACCGTCATGCGGAAAGAACAATCAGTGCATATTTCTGAACATTATCTCATAAAATGAGAGAGATGCATGTTGTTCCTCATTCCCAAACCAGCATCACTGATGAGCTCTGTAGCAGTCTGCCAATGTAACAGCTCGTTTACTACGTAATGTCCTGCAGGAGTAAGACAAGTGCTGAAATATTTAAAGTTATTGCTAAATTTTTAAATAACACTGGTCATTTTCATAAAGTTTGAAGGTGAACATCATGCAGATAAATCCCAGGTGTCATAAAACATTTAAATGTTAAACTTGTAGAGATGAAATCACCTGAATTAAGCAATTTAGTAATCTCACCCTGTCTATCCCCCTCATCATCAATAAAACAGAGAGTATGACAAAATACACAGGAGAAATGAGTTCCATAACCCAATATAATCACATCAGTAATTTTGATTGAATTAGGAAAGAAAAGAATATTAAACTAAAAATATTGTTTATCAGTGGTAAACATAAAGACAGCCGTAAATTTAAAAGTTTTAAAAGAAAATATGTCAAAAAGTCAACTGTGTAGGCTATTTTAAACCTCTGGGGTACAGGGTAGTTTAATCTTTTTCTCAATTGATTTTTTTTTTTTTTGATTAATAATCAATAGAGGTGTGAAATGTATATGAAAATATTGAAAAGTATGAAAAATATATATGAACGATATTGTTATTATCAAAACATATATAGATTCGTTAGTACTTTACTTGGGTATAATAGGCTATACAATTTTAATATAATAATATACAGTTATATTATAAACTATTGCAAATAAATAACTGCTGCCACTCTAAACTTTCAAGTAAGGAAATACAGTATTGCTATCTATCTTGGAGCGAGAAATTCATAAGGAAATTTCTTGTAGAAAGGCTGTTCAAGATTTCACTGTTCGAGGTCAGTTATAGTGATCCAGTTACTCATTAATGAATTCCTAGGTAAGTTCACCTCTGCGTCAGAGCGGAGTCCCTCAGCGCGTCCTGCTGTGCGCAGCGGGTAAAGTTGGGCGTTCACTTACCGTCCGCATGACATCACCTCGAAAGGGATTTCTCACACTCGGCCAGTCCCCTATAAATCCGGCTGTTATCTCCAACGCTGGAGTCACTGAGAGCACAGCCGCTGCTATCAAACACGGGACGTCTCGAAAACGGTCTAGCCTGTTTCTACCGCCATGTCTTCATACTCTCGCCGCGTCAGTCCCGCCGTGAGCGGCGTCAAGTTTGACACGGCGCACCGCAAGAAAGCGTCGCCGAACATCTTCGAGAACGTCAACCAAGACGTCCTGGTGAAACTCTTCGAGAAAGCAGGAGACCTGAAGGCGGTGGAGAGAGCCTGGAGCGTCCTCGCGCTGCACCAGGATCCCGAGGGCATCTCCAAAGCGCTCATGGCTCTTCAGCAGGACAAGAAGGACAAATGTATGCTCATTACCGGACTGACGCGCCAGTCGCTGAAGTTTCGTTGAGGGAAGTTTTCGTTGGGAAGCTGTGCAGATGTGTGCACGGAGAAAGAAACCGTGATCACTTATGCTGGAGCCTGGTGTTCCTCAAGGCTTTGTACTGAACTTGTGATGATGTCCTTACAGAGTCATGCTGGCGTGCTGTGAGAATACAGAGAGATGAGACTGGACTGATCCAGAGCTAGAAAGTTGAGCTTAAAGACACCATGGAGAACATTTGAAACATGGACTGATGCCATGGGTCAAATTTGCTTATGAAGAGATTCAGTATCAGCAGTGTCTATTGCCATGTAACAGTCTGCTTGGAAAAAAAATAATAATAAAATTGTTTTGATCATCTCATGATTCTTCCTTTTTCTTAAAATGTGTTTTCCTTGAGTATGAGTCAACACTCGGATAATAAAATGAGTGAAATATTTATAAATATTGCTGAAAGCATTTAGTGAATGGATGTCTGCAGGGTGGTTTCCAAGTAGTTTGCAGCTCCATCTGTTAAATTCAGAGTTGACAAAACAGCCATATTTTTTTATGAGCACATGCTTTAAATGTATTTGATTTTTTTATGTAGGCTACCAACATAAAATGAGGATAATAATGTAAAAATTCAGTGATAGAAAATATAGGCATAATTGCTTATTAGAATAGAAACTAATATTAATTATAATAGGCTAGTATCTTCAGGATGGAGACTGTTGCTTAATTTTTAATGTGTTAATAAATTGCCTATTCAGTCTAAATGAAGTAACTTATGATTTTCAGGTGCGCTCACATTTTTCCGTCAAGAATCCAGGTGATTGGGAATGTCGCATGAGAGAAACAATTCCCCATGCAGATTTCCTGTTGAGTTTATTATTATTATTGTTGTTGTTGTTGTTAATTCTTTTTTTTTTAAAATATATTATTATTTTCTTTTTTGCACACACATTTGCCCCTTTTACCAATAAAATGCTGCCTGGCTTGAAAGTGAGCTGTGCTTCGTGTTACACTATTGACAATAAAATAGGCCAATCTTTTTGCCGGTGAAATTTCGATAATGTGACCTCACCTTTACGTGTGATTTTAGGGTCATATAGGCAACGTGAAATCATAATGTCTTAAGTTTAATTAAATAAAGAGACTTTAAATAATCTCTCTAACCTCAAGCTTAGGTTACTGTATAAGCCTACTTAAGGCCAGTTCACACCAGTGGACAATAAGGTTCTAAGCGAGCTGCAGTTCTGTCGTTTGCCCCTTTAAAAGCTCGAGATCTTTATAGTGAATTCTGATTGGCTGGCAATGTTTTATCATTCATCAGATCGTTCTGAAAGTGATTCCAAAATATCTTTATAGATGTGGTGGGAACTTCCCATTCTCAGATTTATTGGTTCTTTAGTAGGCTAATGAATAAAGTACAGTCAAGGTATTATATAAAACAGGGGTGCCCAATCCTGTTGGGTTGGAACTGAACTCTGCAGGTAGGTAGATCTCCAGGACCAGGATTGGGCACCCCTGATATAAAACAACTTTTAGTGCAAACATAGTAAATATATTCCAGACAGATAATCATTTTCCTTTACACTTTCTATTAATACATTTTTAATTAAGTTTGTAAATTAGTCAATAAGACTTGTTGGACATTTGCACTCAATGTAGAAAGAAATATGTTTTCAGAGAGAGAAAAAAACACTGACAATAGTCGTGTAGGCCTGAGAGCTAGTAGGCCTATTGTTTTATAGTTAGTATACTATTTAATGCGAGAAATCTTTTCAGCCAATCTTTCACACTAAATCAGCAGAGTCCCAGCAGATATCATGGAACTAATCGTGTCTGTTCTCTGAGATAAGGGTGTTTTCTGATGTTGACTGTTTGAGCCGCCCGTTGCTGTTATCCATCCGCAACAGTCCGTTACTTCTAGTTTAATCCAGTTTTCACATGCTCTTAAAGGTAGATGTCAATGTGGGTCAGAAATATGAAATTGTTTTTACCAAGTAATAAATAGCATATGACCTATATTATAAGTTTTAATTTTCAAGAAGACTGTTGGTAGTGTGGCCCTTCTCACATGCTTTATTTGAGACAGAAAAGCAAAACGGTTTTACCAAAATTACGTTTAGAGACCAAAACTATTGTTTACTGTTGGATTGACTCTATAATGAAGTTAAAAGCTCAGATTTTCTCTGTCTCTAGAGGTATTATTACTACAATGGCAGTTTATTTACAGTCAAACAGAGGATCACATTACCCTGAGTCTAATCCATCTGTCTACACTCATTTAGTCTGATTTAAAATACTCTCAGATTACTTTGTTTTTACAGACCCAACCACATTAAAGTGATTTGAAGCCAAGAAAGCTGAAAGTAGACTTTTCAGGTATATATTCTCAAAAACACCAGTAAGGTGGCAGCAAGGTCTTGTGCAATAATTATATTTATAAATGCATTATACATTTCTAATTATTATTATTAGAAATAACCTTGTTTATAACCTAATAATATTATTGTATTTATATGTATACATTTAATATATTTACAGCTGAAGTCAAAAGTTTACATACACCTTGCAGAATCTGCTAAATGTGAATTATTTTACCAAAGTAAGAGGGGTCATACAAAGTGCATGTTATTGTTTATTTAGTACTGACCTGAATAAGGTATTTCACATAAAATATATTTATGTATAGTCCACAAGAGAAAATAGTTGAATTTATAAAAATCACCCCGTTCAAAAGTTTACATATTTGATTCTTAATACTGTGTTGTTACCTGAATGATCCACAGGCTGTGTGTTTGTTTATTCATTTATTATTATAGTTTTTTTTACTGATAGTTGTTCATGAGTCCCTTGTTTGTCCTGAACAGTTAAACTGCCTGCTGTTCTTCAGAAAAATCCTTCAGGTCTCACACATTTATTGGTTTTCCAGCATCTTTTGTGTATTTGAACCCTTTCCAACTGTATGATTTTTAGATCCATCTTTTCATACTGGGGACAACTGAGGGACCCATATGAATTTTTTTTTATAATTTTCATAAATTATTATTATTTTTTTTTAATTTCAGGGTAAATTTCACTTATTTTGTCCTCTGGCAAACATGTAAATATGGGCAGTACTAAATGAAAAATATGATATTTAGGCAAAATAAAAATGTACACATTTTCAATCTGTTCAAAAGTTTTTTTGTGAAAGGCTCTTAATGCATGGTTTTTGCTTCTGGAGCGTCAGTAAGCGTTTGAACCTTCTATAATACAGTAGTTGCATATGAGTCCCTCAGTTGTCCTCTGTGTGAAAAGATGGATCTCAAAATCATACAATCATTGTCGGAAAGGGTTCAAATACACAAAAATGCTGGAAAACCAAAGAATTTGTAAGACCTGAAGGATTTTTCTGAAAAACAGCTGACGGTTTTAACTGTTCAAGACAAACAAGGAACTCATGATCAACTAAAAAAAAAAACACACATCTGTGGATCATTCAGGTAACAACACAGTATTAAGAATCAAGTGTATATCAACTTTTGAACAAGGTCATTTTTATAAATTAAACTTATTTTCTCTTGTGGACTATATGCAAATATATTTTATGTGAAATACCTTATTTAGGTCAGTACTAAATAAACAATAACATGCATTTTGTATGAGCCCAGGTAAAATAATAAACATTTTGCAGATTCTGCAAGGTGTATGTAAACTTCAACTGTATATTTATTAAAATTAATTTAAGTAAATTACATACATTTAATAATAATAACAACATCAGTTGTTGTTGTTATTATTATTATTATATTATTATTATTAATAACCTTGTTTATTACCTAATAACTTTATTGTATTTGTAAGGATCCACCCGAAAGCGAAGTCTAGCGGCCTGGTTGAAGGTTGAAGGTTTAATGCGTGTTCGGTCTTTTACTTGCGCCTCTGAGTTTATCAGGATTTAGTTTAAATTTTAGTCTAGCTCCGTGTTCAATCTACCTCCAATTTCAAGTGATCATTAAATGTAGGCAATATTTCTAATTAAAAACTGATTACAAATATCGATTGTGTATTAATTGAGATATTTGATTATTCTGGAAATCCCATACTTTCAATTATTCGTTCATTAACGACCCAGTGTCGCTTAGAAGTTCACTTGGCCAACAGTGAACGCACGGCACTAACTCGCCAGTTCTGTACTTACTCAGGATACAGGGTGATTATAATACCTTTAAGTATGCCACACCCTGCAAGCAAATAACAAAAAGTGTATTTTTTCTATAATCACGAAAACTGCAACTTAAGTCAGTGACAGTCAGAAATTGGAAGTCCCTAAAGATGTCCCCCATGGTCCATTCATTGGTACTTCCGTATGATCTGTCCTGGACGCAGATTTGCAGAAACACCAGACGACACTTTAATCTACTAGAAATAATGATTTCAGAAGAGATCAGAATAAGTCAAACATAACAATGTATTATTAGTCAGGTAAAGTTGTATCACGTGATTATAATACCTTTAAGTATGCCACACCCTGCAAGCAAATAACAAAAAGTGTATTTTTTCTATAATCACGAAAACTGCAACTTAAGTCAGTGACAGTCAGAAATTGGAAGTCCCTAAAGATGTCCCCCATGGTCCATTCATTGGTACTTCCGTATGATCTGTCCTGGACGCAGATTTGCAGAAACACCAGACCACACTTTAATCTACTAGAAATAATGATTTCAGAAGAGATCAGAATAAGTCAAATATAACAATGTATTATTAGTCAAGTAAAGTTGTATCACGCCAATTACATAACAAACAATTAGAAGCCAATTCAGAGTTAAATTCAGTTCCAATTCAAATAAATGCATAACATTGATTGCTCAAAGATTGAATCTAAGAAATGCGTACCTGACAGCAGAGAGACACACACAGCAGTATGTGAGTTCTGGTGCAAAGCTCCAGAGATTCACATACACTGTGAGGGGGTTTTCTGGCTACAGAATCCCCAAGTAGTGTTTTGTCACTTCGCTTATACACCCAGAACAGAAACAAAGAAATCTTCAAATCAGTTTTAAAAACATAAAATACCTTTTGGTTTGCTAGGATCTCGTGGCCCAGGGTCGCACCTGGCTGGAGATAGGGAAACATTCTCATAGACCCTGAGGGGGACACACCCCCTCCTCAGCAGAACACAATTCTACATAATATATATTAGGTGAAATTGAGACCATTTTACCAATCGCACAGAGACCTTTAGAACGATAGCAAATAGAAGGGGAAAAAACAACAGGTTCACAAGATATGTGGTATATACATATTTGAAACCTTTTGGGGGAAAAAGAGTGAGAGAGGGCAGAGGGGCGAAAATGAGCAAGGGGGTGGTGTTGTTTGCTCTCTTTGGACCTTTTGGTTTGCTAGGATCTCGTGGCCCAGGGTCGCACCTGGCTGGAGATAGGGAAACATTCTCATAGACCCTGAGGGGGACACACCCCCTCCTCAGCAGAACACAATTCTACATAATATATATTAGGTGAAATTGAGACCATTTTACCAATCGCACAGAGACCTTTAGAACGATAGCAAATAGAAGGGGAAAAAACAACAGGTTCACAAGATACAAGATATGTGGTATATACATATTTGAAACCTTTTGGGGGAAAAAGAGTGAGAGAGGGCAGAGGGGCGAAAATGAGCAAGGGGGTGGTGTTGTTTGCTCTCTTTGGAGATCTCTTCTCCCAATTAGTTTTATTGTTTTGTTGCATGGCATCTGCTTTGTGCGAGTTCCTGACATTTTGTATTCATGATATATATATGTATATGTTTTTTAAATAACAATTTATTACATAGCATGATATATTTAATAGTTGTAATAACTTGTATTGTTATTAATAATAATAATCTTGTTTATTACCTAATATTATTATTGTATTTAAATGTATACATGTAATATGTATATATTTAATAATCATTTATTAAATAAATTACATATATTCCATTATAGTAATATTTAATAATAATAACCCTGTTTATTACCTAATAATATTATTGTAATTAAATTTAACATTTAACAAGTCTTTATTTAATAATAATGTATTAAATAAATTACATATATTTAATATTAGTAATAATATGTATTATTATTATTTTCATCATCATTTCTTCCTGATGCATGCTGAAAACAATTCCACAGAATCCCACAGATTCCAGATTAAACCAGTTGTGGGTTGATGAGAAAGGGGAACTTAAAGTTCAACTAAGAGCTGTGTCATACTTTATCTTTTTATCAATCTGTGGGCAGTGCTGTGTTTCAGTGTGCGTCACTCTGGACAGTGACCCTTCCAGTGAATCAAGAGTAAACACAAGGCACAATCACACCCACAGCTCTCTGAACTGTCACATTAATTTAAAGTAACTATATTTCACGGTTAATTGCATTTTCATTAGACTGATACAATTGACACAATCTTATTAAACTATGAACTTACAACTGACAAAATCAGTACTGAATGAAGATGAGTAATGCAGATGGGTTCTGAGGCTGTCCTGATTGCTTCTTGGCACTAAATTCTTCCTTGGAAATCAAATGTCAGCCTATGGTGTTAATGTCTGTCAGTATGTGCAGTAAGATGGAAAAATGTCCCAAAGATAGACTTTGTAGGAATATGCTATTCATACTCTTGGTCCTGTCTGGCTGGCTGAGTTCTGCTTTTTTCGAATAAAACGGCAGAAAATATATTTTTAGGCTATTCATGATACCTGTTTAGAGGACTTCTCCATTATAACCTGGTATTCTTTTGTCTTTATTAAAACTGTTGTGTTTGCAGTACTTTTTAAACTGCAATATAGATTTAGAGCTTCTTAAACCAGGCATATTGTGGTAAAAGTGTCCCTCCCTTGTGTTTACTCTCAGAGTGGATCTCCACAGGCCGTGATAAACAGTGAAAACTGTGTCATGCATTCTGCTGATTAAAGTTCAGTCTCAAGATATTTCCTGCAACTTCATTTAACTGGTAGCTGGAGTGCTGTCCTCTTGAGGTTATTCTGTGCCATATTTATCTAATTCTTCGCCTATTATAATTGGCCTTCAGTATTTTTGAAAATGTAAAGCCATGCACACTTTGACATGTGGCACCACATTTTAAAAAGGTCAAAATCACAATAAACATTTTAGAGGCAATATGAAATTGGACCTGGGGGGAAAAAACAAAGGAAAACCAGTGTTTTAAAGTCAGAAAATGGGGCAAAACCTCATTAAACATACTGGTTTTATGTTGTCAGTAAAACATTCCAGTTGCCTTATTTTCTTATAGTCTGAATCAACTGAGATTGGACTGTGTTTGATCGTCTTGATGCATTTCAATATGTCTGGTTTGATTAGACTCTTGGTAATCTGTAAATGATTAGTTTTGTACAGTCAATGATGATTAGTATAGTCTAGTAAAATAGATTTGACTGGTTAATCCAAAGGGGGGATATGGGATCTGTACAAAATTATGCACATGCCTCCACCTTCTGGACAGTAAAGGATTTTCACCTTTTGTATGTAGTGTAGTTTTACAGTGTAGTTTTTTTCCCTCCACGGTTTTAGTGAGAACAACACTTTTTTGCTAAATATAGTTGCTGAAAAAATATTATGGAAAACAAATCGTATCGATTACGGTATCCAAAAGAAAATACATTGACTTAAACTGCATGGATGCAAATCCACTGAGAATAAAATGAATTTGTTTTATGTTCCACAGAAGAAAGAAAGCGATGCACATTTGGAACGATTCAAGAGTAAATGATTTTTGGATGAACTATCCCTTTAACTATGTGGAAAATCATTGATTTATCCGTCCGCCTGTCCATCAGTCGTAATGAGCAAATTGTTTCAGTCCAGTCCTCCGTGAATTTACTTCAGCTTTTGAATCGACTCGGAGCCAATAAATACAAAGTAACCACAGCCCTCAAAACGATGAAATGCTCCAACTTGCAGCTGCCAGCATATGGAAGAATTTTAGCCTCAAAGAACTCTAGGATTCTCCGGGAATGAGTAAAAACAAACAAGTTTACAAGCGGATCTATGTAACAAATGACACTGGATGACTATCACGGTCTATTTAGTGGCTTTTTACCAGTGCATTTTGCAATGGTCAAATTAAATGAGGTAGCCAGTTCATCTCAAGAAATAAAAGCCAGACAGACTTGCAAAAGCATCTAGAACAGGGATCCTCAAATCTGGCCCACGAGATCCACTTTCCTGCAGAGTTTAGCTCTAACCCTAATCAAACACACCTGAGCATGCTAATCAATGTCTTCAGGATCATTAGAAAATCACAGGTAGGTGAGTTTGATCAGGGTTGGAGCTAAACTCTGCAGCGCATTGGACCTCCAGGGTAAGATTTGAGGAACCCTGATCTAGAACAACATACAACACGAATCCTTGGTTTTATCTGCTAGATATAATGAACATTTGGTGTATTGGTTGATGATGTCCAACTTAAGGAAATTAACCATGGTTTTTAGTCAAAATGTAGTAATGTTTTACTACAAATACCATGGTTAAACTACGGTTAGCGTAGCAAAACCATGGTTAATTTGTGGTTACCATGGTTTAACTATAACCATGTTGTTGTTTTGTAGTAAAATGATGGTTAATTTAGTAAGGGCCATTAAAACTGAACAGTTTACATCACTGCCATGGCTGAAACTAGCCAAATTACTTTATTGTAGTTAATAGAGATTACAGACCCAGATAGCACACGTACATCTGCAAGATGTCTGTTAAAGATCTCTTGATCTGGAAAGCATCTGCGGGGTGTGCAAACATCTGACAGACGTCTTTAAGATGTCAGTTTTACATACATTCTAAATCATAAACATCTTAAAGACATCTAATACAGGTGCATCTCAATAAATTAGAATGCTCCATGCCACGCCCAATTGAGGCAGTAATTAAAGCAAAAGGAGCCCCTACCAAGTACTGAGTACATGTACAGTAAATGAACATACTTTCCAGAAGGCCAACAATTCACCAAAAAAAATGTTTATTTGTCTTATGAAGTATTCTAATTGGTTGAGATAGTGAATTGGTGGGTTTTTGTTAAATGTGAGCCAAAATCATCACAATTAAAAGAACCAAAGACTTAAACTACTTCAGTCTGTGTGCATTGAATTTATTTAATACACGAGTTTCACAATTTGAGTTGAATTACTGAAATAAATGAACTTTTCCACGACATTCTAATTTATTGAGATGCACCTGTATACAGTAGGTCTATTTGACATCTGATAGGAAACGTCCAATAGACGTATTGCAGATGAGCAAACACAAAAAATACATCTTGTATTATGTGTAGCCTACTCCACAAATTCAATTCATATGACAGAACGATGTTGGCTTCTCACACATGACATTTTCTCATCCAAAACCCTCCATATGCTATTTAAAGGTAAATGTGCTGAATACATTATCAATGGCCCTTGCTGTGCTATTTACATATATTTGAATAATCAATCATGATCAGATGCATAATGAGCTGAACCCTCAGAAATACGGACTCACAGCTGCAATTTGCTACAGAACAACTTAGTCAAACCCCAGTGTTTAAACTGGCTTATTTTGTTAACTAAAACTGCATTTCAATATTATGCCACCTTAATTCTATGTTTTAAGATTTCAATAACTGTATGACTTTCTCAAAGCATGATGAAACCTGCTAAAATTGAGATTTTGAGAAACTTTTCCAGTACATCATCAGGGAACAGTCATCAGATCTGCCATACAAAAGAAACCCCTCCTGGCCCTTCAGAGATCCAGCCACTGTCTGTTGGGAATCACTTGCAATCCATTTTATTTTTAAAGACTGTCTTACGTCATTCCTTTTATCTTTAAAGCCCTATGGGTCCTCTTGCCATGCACATCATTCCAGCAGAATGAAAAACACTGTATGAAAAAGGCCTTTGGGAGACACCGAGAGGTGATTTATGGGGATAGCTTTGTTTCTGTTGTTTGCTTCTCATTCCAGTACAAAAACAACAGTGGCACTTGCTAAATAAGTGTGAATAAGCGTCATATCACTGTAAGTAGAGCATTCATATTGATCGTGTTTGAAGCTTCATGATACTGTAACATAAAGAAAACAGGACTACTAATTGTGTTTGTGTCAGAATTTTATTCTCTAGGATGTCATTTCTAAGACAAAACATTATTTTAATAATAAACAATGCTAGGAACCTATCTTCATTTTTAAAAGTCATTATCGTTTTGGGGATAATTCGATTATTTTGGCTTTTTTAAATGAACCAGTGCACAAATGGAAATCGGCAGCATTCAGTCCTTTATGAAAAGCACTAAAATGACCCCATCTCAGCAAAGTATAGCATGATAGCAGACTATTAACTTTTTCATCTCAGTAATGCTTCCTTATAGTAATCCCTTGGGTTTCTTTCTTCTACAGTCATTGCAAGAGATAGTAAATAGTTCATTTTCTATCTATTCATACAGCAGCTAATGTTGAAAAAGCGTTTGCTGAACATTTCGAACGACACAAGTCTTGTTAAAGTAATGACGTTTTCGAAGAAAGATAGATTAAAAACAATTATTGTCCTTCGGTTCATTACTTTTACTAGTATGCTGGTTGAATTCAGCTTCAAAACTATGACAAAGTCTCATTTTAATATCATCCGAGAGCAATTCTCACAGACTGTACTGTATGTACAAAATAAAACAAGAAAATTCAATACATCTTTAGTGGACTACAGAGAGCTACAACATTTGAATGACATTTTCACTCTAATACAAAATTTTCAGTTCTTACACATAAATTAAAATACATTTAAATGAAAATATTACAATCAAAATCGTTTTAATCACACCAAATTAAAATAAAGCTATAATTGTGTCCATTCGACATGCCTTGAATATATACATTAAAGTGATCAGGATGTGAATGTTTTTTGTGTTTTTTTTCCTTTTATGTACAAATTTAGCAAAATGCACTTGTCCATGATCCATTATCATTGTCCAGGTCTCTGTCTTTACTGGTAGTGTCCATATCGCTGTCATGAACACAGTGGATCAAGAGAACATGAACTGATATCGCTGTCATGTGGTGTCTTAAAGTTGCCTTGACTTCCACAGACAGATCCTCAAATAGTTTCAAGAGTAGAGGGGATATAGGGGAGCTCCATCAAACTTCATTTGTTCTTCAAGCTGAGAAAGAAGCCAAACAGATTTATGACATGGCTAAAATGAAAAGTAAAAAAGTTAACCACAGTTTTTGTGCTATTACATTTACATTTAGTCATTTAGCAGATGCTTTTATCCAAAGCGACTTACAAGTGAGGACAATGGAAGCAATCAAAATCAACAAAAGAGCAATGATATACAAGTGCTATAACAAGTCTCAGTTAGCTTAACGCAGTACATGTAGCAAGGGTTTTTTAAATAATATAATAAATAATATAACAAAATAAAAGGAAAACAGATATTATGAAAATAGCATTTAAATCTTGTTGACGGACTGAATTAGGCATATTTGTTCAGTTTGGCATGCAAGTTGTTCGAAACAAGGTAAAATAAGCTAAGGAAGAATTATCCAGGTGTGCACATCACCAATGGATCCTTTGCAGTGAATGGGTGCTGTCAGAATGAGAGTCCAAACATCTGATAAAAACATCACAATAATCCATAAGTAATCTCCAGTCCTTCAATTAACATCTTGTGAAGTGAAAAAAAGTTGTGTTTATAAGAAACAAATACAAGCTAAAATAAGTGTCCTCAATGTTGCTTCTGCCAATGAAAAAGTAATTTCGTCTGAATCAGGAGAGAAATATGCACAGATCAAGTACTGTTTATGAGTGAAAACCGTTCAAAACAAATATGTCAGTGGATTTTGATGTGGGAAGACAACAGGAGATGTACTTTTTCACTGGAGGAAGCATTATTATAGATTATGGACTCATATTTTAGCCAGAAGCGATGGTTTAATGTGAATGATTAACAGCTTGATGGATTTGTTTCTTATTAACATGCAGCTTTTCACTTCACAAGATGTTACATTAAGTGATGGACTGTTGTCATGTGGATTATGTGATGTTTTTATCAGCTGTTTTGACTTTCATGCTGACGGCACCCATTCCATTAGTGAGTGATGCAATGCTAAATTTTTCCAAATTTGTTTGGATAAAGAAATAAACATCCATATCTTAGATGGCCCGAGGGTGAGTACATTTTTAGCAAATTTTCATTTTTGGGTGAACTATTCCTTTAAAACATAAAACAGCTCCGGTAATGTATCAGCCTCAGGGTCCCGTCCATTGAGGGTCGTCCTTGTGTGTGCTGCTTCTTGTGCATGTATATGAACACATCTCATGATGAGAGGCTGGAATAATGCCACTGCATGCGACTCCGTGACAGCTTGGACACGCCTGGTGCTTCCCATCATGCTTCTCACGTTCCTTCTCCTTCATCTCTACCTAATTAACAATCCATGCAGCCTAACACGCTATGCTGTGACCTTGCCTGCTCCACTGCAGCCTCCGCATGGAAACTGTGGCCCGTACGGTACCGTGAGGACATGGTCCAGTCAGGCGGAATATTGATTCGAAGCAGATATTGATCGCATATACAACACTCCATTAACTTCACTTGCATGAACATGATGCAAGTTAACACCTCGTGCCCGCTGATATGAGTACTGCTTGTGCACACTTTCACAGTTTTGCACCAGTGTGTGGCTACCAGTGAGTGTCTGTTATGAGTGGTTACATTCCTGATTGGCTTGGTTGGTGAATGATTCAATGACTCTTATTATGCTTTATTAAAATTAGCGTTTTGTGTAGAGATACTTTCTCCCACATTATCATTATGTGATTCACTGCTGGTTTACCTTTGATTCTGGTCTCTTCTTTTTGTCTCTGAATGAGATGCAGTTGCTGATACTCACTTGTTCTGGTGTTTGGAGCCCTGCAGATGTGCATGGTATTGTGCCACAGAGTTGAGTGTAACACTGCAGACCTCACATGTGTGACTCCGCTTCAGGCCTAAGAGCATACATAAATATAAACATCTATTTGACTAACTATGTTGATTTCAACAGCAAATGCCCTCAAATCTTGTCTGAGGGTATAATGCCCTATTTTGACAAACACCTACAGACAGCTAAAACCCTGAGAATTTGACCATTTCTTCACCGTGCATGAATTACATGGATAAATTAGCATATAGCCTGAGCACAGCACATTGCCAATCTTTCTCAAGCAAAATAAATAACATAATGGTGAATTGATGAACATGTCTTATTTGTTCTAAAATCAAAAGAAAAAAGAAATTCAATTAGATTTTTCTTAAAGAAAAATAAAGGGCCACTTTAAGGACCATTTAAGGCAAAAAAAAAATGTTACATAGCTGTCTGATAATTTTGTATATTTATATGCATTTATGTATTTAAAATACATATGCAGGATATATGCAAACTTAAACTTCAGTAGTTGTGCTACCTTATAGATACAGTGTGTGTATACATATATATATATATATATATATATAGACAGGTTTTTAATATAATATTAAAAACATATATTTTTGTATTATTTTATATATATATATATATATATATATATCATATTAAAAATGTGTTTTTTATTATTTTAACTTGTTATTTTTATATGTTTATATATTATATTAACTTGTTATTTATTATATAAATGTATAAACTTTCTATAATTTTTTTTGTCTAAAATTATCCTTAAAATATGTACATAGCAATGAGAATCACCACTGAGATGACAAATTACAAAAAATCATAATCATAATCAGTTTTTACTCTCATTAACATAACATAAATTTTACTCTCTTTTTTTTTTGTCTAAAATGATCTTTGAAAATGTGTACATACTAATGAGAATAACCATTGAGGCTAATGAAAATTACCAAAAAGAAAATATGCATAATTCTCAAAAAAAATTACGTTAAATAAATAATCCCAATAGTCCTACAAATAAGTGTAATTTTCTTTATGCAAAATATAATATTAAAGTAATACTAAAATATAAAATGCTTTTTTTTAATTTTTGGAGTAAATTATGCCTTGGACTAGTTTTCGTGTCATTTACTCGTATATAGTGCAGACATCCCTGCTCCAGTAAACAGATTATGCATGAAACCAAATATATATTCCTCCTTCACACATAAACATAAGCTTATGTCCACATATGACTCATATATTCAAACAGCATGTCTGTTTGTGTAACCATCTAGTGCATGATGTGATTTACTATTGGGAGATGGGTGGTGTTAAATGACCCTTACATATGCCATATGACCCTTGCATATGCCACAAAGCAAGCACCTAGTCTGTTTAAACAACGGGAATCCTTTGTTATCCCAGTATCCGGGCAATCAGGCCAGATAATGAATGGAGGCTCATCTAGATGCCTCATCAATAACATTTACCACGGATCTATAGCCACAGATTACGTTGGCCTCGTCTTTGCAACCACAGCACCTCAGCTTTTCTTTGGCATTGTGCACATTCAGTGATTAAACACACATAACAGAAGGGGCCGTGAAACACGCTGATAAGTCGTATCCTCCCCCAGCTCTGTCTTCCTACACCAAATCTGTTCTCCGCCTCTAACTAAGACAGACCAGTAAATAATAAGCTTGTGTGAAGCTCGGAAAATCAGTCGCTGGCTTCCTGTGAGGTGGGAAGTCTGATGAAAATGCTATAAAAATGGGATTCGATTACCGCTGAACACTGATTTGGCACCCTGCTGTTAGCGCCGCAAACTTTTTTTAGTTAACGACAGAACGGCATTATCACAGACAATTGCTAATGAGCAAAAATAGCATGTCAAATACTATTCTACGTTTGTAGTCATAGACTAATATTACACGTCACATAAATAGAGCATATTCAATCCAGAGAGTGCTTGTACTATTATTGGTGAGTGAAATGCTGGGAAGCCTTAATGAAAACTGCAGCAATGAGTCATATTTATGAGTCACAAGCGTGACGTGAGGGACAGGACACTTTTCAATCTGAATCTAAATCCAACATTTGTCCAAACGGCAGCTGGTACGCACCTCCCACGAAGTGGTTTCTAGTCCCTCTATGAGTCAAAACTCACCAACGAGGTGGCTTTGTTGTCTGCAACCTCCGCCATCGTCGGTTTGTTTGGCGAGCAAAGATCTTGTGCTCTGGGAGGTTCTTTGTCGCGCCATTAATTACCTATTGATAACTGCCTCGAACGAAAGCTCTTTAGCTAGCTGCTGAATAATGCAAAACTTTAATGAAATGCCTGCTTGCGAAAAGACTCTCAGAGCATTAAAATGCCTCTACTGAGGCCTGTAAAACAGAATGGTCAATGCTAAAATGATATCTGTGCTTAAACGGTGGCATTTACGGTGGGGTTATTCATGAGTCATTACCACAAACTAATGAAAACAAACATTGTTACAATTGAATGTGCTGTTTTAAAGAGACAGTACACCCAGAAATTAAAGCTCTGTCATCATTTGCTCAGCCTCATTTTGTTCTAAACCCTTAAGAGTTTCATTTTTTTCTGCAGAACAAAAAATAAGTCACCCTTGTATGTGAAATACAAGTTTTTAAAGGGATAGTTCGCCCAAAAATGAAAATTTCTTTCATTAATTACCTCATGTCGTTCCAAACTCGTAAAACCTTTGTTCATCTTCGGAACAATAATTAAGATATTTTTGATGCATTCCGAGAGCTCTCTGACCCTCCCATAGCTAGCAAGGATCCTAACACGATTAAGGCTCAGAAACGTAGCAAGGAGATCACTAAAATAGTCCATGTGACATCAGTGGTTCAACCGTAATGTTATAAAGCTACGAGAATACTTTTTGTGCGCAAAGAAAACAAAAATAACGACTTTATTCAACAATTCGTCTCCTCCGCGTCACCCTATAGCGCCATTTTGGAGAGTATCACATACGTAAACAACGTACGCAAGGTAAACAAAGCGTAAACAACGTAAACAGCATATCCGCGTACAGTGCTGCTGATACAGAACAGCATACATTTTTTATGTATGTGAAACTCTCCAAAATGTTACAGGTGAGTAAATCATGGCATAATTTTCTTTTTTGGGTGAACTATCCCTTTAATGCCCTGAAATGCTGGTATTCATGCTCCAATAAACAGATTATGCATGAAACCAAATATATGTTCGTTCCAACACAAAACAGTCACCCTTGTATATGAAATACAATTAAATGTTAAACTTTAAAAAAGCATGCAAAAGTATCATAAAAGTGGTGCAAACAACTGCACTATATTCCAAGTCTTTTGAAGTCATACGCATCTTTGTGTGATGAACAATGACATTTTGAAAATTCGACTGAAAATTCTGATTGCATTAATTGTGGTAATCGGGTCCTATTAAAAGAATAATTTATAGTGGTATATCAAACGATTCACTCAAAAGATCCAATTCAAAAAAACAATCTGTTCACTAATCTAGATTTTTTTGAATAATGACTTCTTTGCTTTATTTTTATTACTTTATTTAGATTTTAAAAAAGTCAAACACTATGTATGTGTTTGGAACAACTTAAGCGCGAGTAAATGATAACAGAATCACTTTTAATTCATGTTTGGGTAAACTATCCCTATCTATGTTTTGCCCATTCCTCTCAGAACATACCGTTTAGATCATCTTCGTCCTCCAGACTTTTACCCAGTTGTGCGAGGAGGTTAGCTTGGGCTGCGTTTTTTTTGTGCTTCTTTCCGTCGTAGTGCTGTCTGGCCATGCCGGGGTTGTTGAACCAGGCCTTACACATTTGGCAGTAGCGGTGTGAGAGTCTGCCATGAATAGAAGGACTTCCCGGCGAGTCTTCAGTCACCATATGCTCTGAATTGGCTGTCACCTCTGTAAAGAGAGGGTATAACAGACTTAGTATACTTAGTGTACCATACATTAATTACCAAACAGGCTACAGGTAAAAGCTATTAATGTGAAAACACCTGAGAAATTGGGCTTTGGCATTCATACAGAAGATGCATTATATGATCTTGCCCTCCATTCCTGCCCATTAATTTTCAACATTTTGAAGAAAATTTTTTTTAAAAAGCAAACAAAAGAAATAAAAAAAGGGAAATATTTTTAGAAAAAAAAAATTGTGCAACATACCAACACAAGTTAACAGCCAGCCTTAAAGTTAAAATGGCAAATCCATTTTTCATTTTATTTACCAATATCCAGTCCAACACAGCAGGTGTGTGACAGCATTAATAACACATATTAGAATTTCCAAGACATGTGTACGTGATTCAATTGACATATTTTGCTTGCGGTCTGTCTCACCTGTCAAAGTATGGGGCACAGGCTCACGTCAGTTTGAAGTATTTCATGGGTAAAGGGCACAAATTAGGAACATGGGATGTCCCCTGTGGCTGCAGCTTAATAAGATGCATTCTGAATCTCATGACACTAATATGATGAATATGGTTCATAAACAGACGGGAGGTAATTTGTCTCACACTAGCAGGTCTAAGCTTGTGTTTTCCTTGTCTGTTTTTGAGAAGTGAATTTTTATTACAAAGTCGAGAACAAGGGATGTTTTCACCCGTCTAATTATACTCCGTTACATAGTAAACGACAAACAAGAGACTACACTGACAGCAAGCCCACATCATAACGTATAAAATAGGAACGGTGGATGGCACAAATGGGGCGTCTCTTGGCTCTTCCATGGTTTTTCAAGTGGAGGATAGATGACACTGGCAGCTCTACGTGTGTATTTATAGAAGGTATCAAAATAACTAGATAATATGAAGCATTCTTTTTCCTTTTTTTCTTCTTCCTTCCATCTCAATTTTCATCCAATTCCCTGAGGTATTTGAATAGAGGGTTGTTTTCAGTATAACACATAATTAGAGTGTGATATGAAACTCTACCGTGACAAATACAGTGGCCTCAAAGTCTGAGACCACAAGTGAAAATGTTTAGCATTTTTTCCCCAATTTGATATACAAATGTTTTTATTGCAAATTATGGTATCAGCATAACAAATCGAGAATGAGTATTTCATCTGTTTGAACATTTCTCTGCCATTTTCAAAAATGCTTTCTGGATGTACTGTGATAAGCAGCAAAAGAGAACACTTAAGCTCACTGAAGACAAGTCAACAGTCAGCGATTAAATAAGAATAAGAAACTAATTGAAAGCAATAGGTCCAAACAACTACAAACAAATAAATAAGAAATGCTACATTCAATGTATAAAAAAAACACTGCATATTCTTCACTGTGTAAATTAAATATATTTCTTATTATAGTTACAAAAATGATTTAGTCAGGAGCAGTAAGAGATTTTCTCTCTTTTGTTGTTTGATTAGCATTAATGATAGACAGCAGGAATATTAGACTGCTATAACTTTAAGAGCTGCCCGGATCCAATATCCTGTTACACATGTGTTTTCTTTTTCAGCTGTTTGCTTTTATTTAAAACATAAATTACTGTGTTTACAATGATACTTGCAAAGACGGGCAATTTGACACATCCAAGTGTGTGTATTTAACCATTCAAGGCCAATAAAGTGGCAAAAATAATACTCCCGTGCCATATGAGCACCAACTTCACATGCGCACGCCTCTCTGACAGGACTCAGAAACAGTCTCTCAGACAGCGCGCACACATAGAGAAATTAGTTGTTTTTTTTGGCTAGTATTAGTTTTTTGTGATATTGACACTAGTGACAAGAATTATGAATTTTCTATAGTATCAAAAATTTTGAAAAAAAACAACAACTATATTGTGATATACTGTATATCATTACCGTGAAATAAAACTACTCATATCGTCATACAAGATTTTGGTCATATTGCCCACCCCTACTGAAGACTGGAGTAATGTAAGGAATGGAGTAATCACAGGAATAAATTACAGTTTAAAATATATTTAAATAGAAAACAGTTATTTTATATTTCACAGTAATTCGTTTTTCATTGTATTTCAATAAAATCTTGATTTTACTTTTTGACTTCTTTCAAAAATTTGAAAAAAAACTTGCCAACTTTTAAACGTTAGAGTCCTGTGTTTACTGTAAAAAGGTGCAGGTGCTACAGATCAACATAAATCCATAAATCCATGCGTTATCATTTGAAGCTTTCATAATATCTTATTTAAACTAGCTTTACAGTAATTGTGTAGATCTGCAGTGCAGCGGTTTGGTCAGTTACTTGATAATAGCAATGACACTCAAGGATAATTTAATCAAATTATATCCTCTTCTGTATTCCAGCCTATCAGACCATTTAATCTAGGTCTTTTACACCTTATCATTATTATCATAGATAAAGAGTTATATAAGGAGAAACAACAACCTTTTTAGCTCATAACATGAAAAATCACCATCAAGATCTTTATGATGGTGGAAGCAGCCACATAGCAACTATCCGACTGTAACCGAATAATGCTGAGCTACTACTATGACTGCTGAACAAACAACAAAAGGACAGTTTCTTGAACCCTATTATGGTTACTAATAGTTTTTAATGGTGTTGCTTAGTGATGCTTGCTATTTGGACAAACACTTTAAAAAGTCAGCATGTAACTCGTCCCGCACCATTTGTGCTGTGGACATAAAGGCACATTAAATCATACAAGTTTGTTGGTGAGAGCTGCGCTATTACTTTCTAAGCGACTGCATATATGATTGCTGCCTGGTGGATGATAAAACAGGCTTAACTAACTATTTTGCAGAAAATGTACAAATCTAGTCTTGTGAATGGATTTTACCTCATGTATTTCCGTCATTACCAACATAGTTCAACGATTCAGTGTTTCCTAAAACCATAGTTCAAACGAACATTCGCAAACAGCATGACGAAAGAGGAACCTGCGATGAATCAAACATCAAATAAAGCAAAACGACAAGGAACAAAAAATAATAGTAGTCATCGGCTGCCATGTTTGTTACAGCAGCCTCTCAGAGATCTCGAATCGATGAATTAGTAGAAGCTACTACTCCACCGGTTCTATATTGTTGATCCAACGCGGATCAAACAACGAAGGTGCGACCATGTTTGGGAAACAGTCATGACTAGCTAGCTAGTTGGTGGTTAAGCAGTGAGTTACATTGTTGTACGGGAAACCCCATATTAACTTCTCTTTTATTTGATCTGTTTCAGCATATACAGTGCTGCTTGAAAGTTTGTGAACTCCTTGCAGAATCTGTGAAAATGTGAGTAATTTTAACAAAATAAGAGAGATCATACAAAATGCTTGTTATTTTTTATTTAGTACTGGCTTGAGTAAGATATTTTACATAAAAGATGTTTACATTTAGTCCACAAGACACAAAAATAGTTGAAAATTAAAATAACCCCCTTCAAAAGTTTGGGAACCCTTGGTTCTTAATACTGTGGGTGTGTTTACCTGGATGATCTACGACGGTTTTTTTGTTTTGTGAGGGTTGTTCATGAGTCCCTTGTTTGTTCTGAACAGTTAAACTGCCTGCTGTTCTTCAGAAAAATCCTCCATGTCCTGCAGATACTTCAGTTTTCCAGCATCTTTTGCATATTTGAACCCTTTCCAGCAGTGACTGTATGTTCTTAATACTGTGGGTGTGTTTACCTGGATGATCTACGACGGTTTTTTTGTTTTGTGAGGGTTGTTCATGAGTCCCTTGTTTGTTCTGAACAGTTAAACTGCCTGCTGTTCTTCAGAAAAATCCTCCATGTCCTGCAGATACTTCAGTTTTCCAGCATCTTTTGCATATTTGACCCCTTTCCAGCAGTGACTGTATGATTTTGAGATCCATCTTTTCACACTGAGGACAACTGAGGGACTCAAACACAACTATTAAAAAAGGTTCAAACATTCACTGATGCTCCAGAAGGAAACACGATGCATTAAGAGAAAACATTTGAACAGGATGAAGATGTCCCGATTTTTCTTATTTTGTAGAAATATATATTTTTTCCATTTAGTACTGCCCTTCAGAACAACAGAAGATACTTGCATGTTTCCCGGAAGACAAATTAAGTACAATTTACCTTGATCTTCAAATTCATGCATCGTGTTTCCTTCTGGAGCATCAGTGAATGTTTGAACCTTTTTTAATAGTTGTGTTGAGTTGTGTTCACACTGAGTCCCTCAATTGTCCTCAGTGTGATGGATCAATTGGATCTCAAAATCATACAGTCACTGGAAAGGGTTCAAATATGCTGGAAACTGAAGAATCTGCAGGACATGGCGGATTTTTCTGAACAACAGTGCTCAGTTTAACTGTTCAGAACAAACATGGGACTCATGAACAACCATCACAAAACAAAAAAACAGTCATAGATCATCCAGGTAACTACACACAGTATTAAGAACCAAGGGTTCCCAAACTTTTGAAGGGGGTTATTTTAATTTTCAGCTATTTTTTTGTCTTGTGGACAATATGTAAAATATCTTACTCGGGACAGTACTAAATAAAAAATAACAAGCATTTTGTATGATCTCTCTTATTTTGTTAAAATTACTCACATTTTCACAGATTCTGCAAGGAGTTCACAAACTTTCAAGCATACTGTATATGCAGTCATTCTGGATTGTTTTCTGTGCTCTTTCCGTTTTTTCTTTTTTGGGTCATTTTGCACCCTCAGGTGTCTTAGCCACGCGCAATTATGCATGCTAAGTGAGTCAGTGATGTGTTGTTCCTGCTACAGGCCCTGCTCTTATCATAAACATGCCACAAGCGACAGCCTTGAGAACATAAACCTCTAATATGCCTAATGCACTCACATCTGAATGAATAAAAAACAGGACATCCAGCTGCAGTTGCAAGTCCAAGTTTTTTTTACATTTTGTGAAAATGTAAGTAGTGCGTGCCCATGCAAAAGTTCCCGCCATCACACTATGGTGTTGTAGGTAGTTGCCTAAGGCATCAAATCGCCTTGCTAGTACCAGGTTGGACCGCCTTTTGCCTTCAGAACTGCATTAATTCTTCATTGCATGCCTGGAATTCAACAAGGTGCTGGAAACATTCCTCAGAGATTTTGGTCCATATTGACATGATAGCATCATGTTGTTGCTGCAGATTTGTCGGCTGCACATCTATGATGCAAATCTCCAATTCCAGCACATCCCAAAGGTGCTCTATTAGACTGAGATCTGGTAACTGTGGAGGCCATTTGAGTCTAGTGAACTCATTGTGTTCAAGAAATCAGTTTGAGATGATTTGAGCTTTGTGAGATGGCACATTATCCTGCTGGAAGTAGCCATCACTAGATAGTTGCACTGTAGTCATAAAGGGATGGACATGGTCAGCAACATTACTCAAGCTGTGGTGTTTAAACGATACTTAGTACTAAGGCGGCCAAAGTGTGCCAAGATAAAAAATATCCCACCACCACAAGCCTGAACCATTGATACAAAGCAGGATGGATCCAGGCTTTCATGTTGTTTATACCAAATTCTGACCCTACTATCCAAATGTTGCACCAGAAATCAAGACTTATCAGACCAGGCAACCTTTTCCCGATCTTCTATTGTCCAATTTTAGTGAGCGTGTGCAAATTTTATCCTTAGTTTCCTGTTCTTAGCTGAGAGGAATGGCACCCAGTGTGCTCTTCTGCTGCTGTAGCCCATCTGCTTCCAGGTTTGATGTGTTGTGTGTTCAGAGATGCTCTTCTGCAAACCGCGATTGTAACAAGTGGTTATTTGAGTTACTGTTGACTCTCTATCAGCATGAACCAGTCTGGCCTTTCTCCTCTGACCTCTAGCATCAACAAGGCATTTTTGCCCAAAGAACTGCCGATTACTGGATATTTTCCTATTTCTCCATTCACTGTAAATGGTTGTGCATGAAAATCCCAGTAGATCAGCAGTTTCTGAAATACTCAGACCAGCCATCTGGTACCAACAACCACCTCACATTCAATGTCACTTGATTTACATTCTTTCCCATTCTGATGCTTGGTTTGAACTTCAGCAGATCATCTTGATCAGTGTTGTGGAGTAACTAGTTACATGTAACGGCGTTATGTAATTTAGTTACAAAATAAATGTAACTGTAATCAGTTACAGTTACTGAGTAAAATGTGTATTTAAATTAGTTACTTATAAAAATGTTAACGACTACATCTGAATATTTTAACACACATACACGCACACACACACACATCCACACACATACAGGTGCATCTAAAAAAATCAGAATATTGTGAAAAAGTTCTTTTTTTGGTAACTTGTTTCAAAAAGTGAAACTTTCATATATTCTAGATTCATAACGTAAAGCAAAACATTTCAATAATTTTTTTGTTTTAATTTTGATGATAAATATTAGAATATTTCCTAAGATCAATCAAAAAAAAAAAGATTTGCAAAACAGAAAAGTTAAAGTTCTTTAAAGTATGTTCATTTATGCACTCAATACTTGGTCGGGGCTCCTTTAGCACAAATGACAGCATCAGTGAGGTGTGGCATGGAAGAGATCAGCCCGTGGCTCTGCTGAGGCACTATTGAGCCTTTCTCTTGAAAATATCCCATAGATTCCATATGGGCTTCAGGTCAGGCATGTTGGCTGGCCAATTAAGCACAGTAATATCATGGTCAGCTAACCACTTGGAAGTGGTTTTGGCACTATGGGCAGGTGCTAAAATCCTGCTGGATCAATTGGATCTCAAAATCATACAGTCACTGGAAAGGGTTCAAATATGCTGGAAACTGAAGAATCTGCAGGACATGGCGGATTTTTCTGAACAACAGTGCTCAGTTTAACTGTTCAGAACAAACATGGGACTCATGAACAACCATCACAAAACAAAAAAACAGTCATAGATCATCCAGGTAACTACACACAGTATTAAGAACCAAGGGTTCCCAAACTTTTGAAGGGGGTTATTTTAATTTTCAGCTATTTTTTTGTCTTGTGGACAATATGTAAAATATCTTACTCGGGACAGTACTAAATAAAAAATAACAAGCATTTTGTATGATCTCTCTTATTTTGTTAAAATTACTCACATTTTCACAGATTCTGCAAGGAGTTCACAAACTTTCAAGCATACTGTATATGCAGTCATTCTGGATTGTTTTCTGTGCTCTTTCCGTTTTTTCTTTTTTGGGTCATTTTGCACCCTCAGGTGTCTTAGCCACGCGCAATTATGCATGCTAAGTGAGTCAGTGATGTGTTGTTCCTGCTACAGGCCCTGCTCTTATCATAAACATGCCACAAGCGACAGCCTTGAGAACATAAACCTCTAATATGCCTAATGCACTCACATCTGAATGAATAAAAAACAGGACATCCAGCTGCAGTTGCAAGTCCAAGTTTTTTTTACATTTTGTGAAAATGTAAGTAGTGCGTGCCCATGCAAAAGTTCCCGCCATCACACTATGGTGTTGTAGGTAGTTGCCCAAGGCATCAAATCGCCTTGCTAGTACCAGGTTGGACCGCCTTTTGCCTTCAGAACTGCATTAATTCTTCATTGCATGCCTGGAATTCAACAAGGTGCTGGAAACATTCCTCAGAGATTTTGGTCCATATTGACATGATAGCATCATGTTGTTGCTGCAGATTTGTCGGCTGCACATCTATGATGCAAATCTCCAATTCCAGCACATCCCAAAGGTGCTCTATTAGACTGAGATCTGGTAACTGTGGAGGCCATTTGAGTCTAGTGAACTCATTGTGTTCAAGAAATCAGTTTGAGATGATTTGAGCTTTGTGAGATGGCACATTATCCTGCTGGAAGTAGCCATCACTAGATAGTTGCACTGTAGTCATAAAGGGATGGACATGGTCAGCAACATTACTCAAGCTGTGGTGTTTAAACGATACTTAGTACTAAGGCGGCCAAAGTGTGCCAAGATAAAAAATATCCCACCACCACAAGCCTGAACCATTGATACAAAGCAGGATGGATCCAGGCTTTCATGTTGTTTATACCAAATTCTGACCCTACTATCCAAATGTTGCACCAGAAATCAAGACTTATCAGACCAGGCAACCTTTTCCCGATCTTCTATTGTCCAATTTTAGTGAGCGTGTGCAAATTTTATCCTTAGTTTCCTGTTCTTAGCTGAGAGGAATGGCACCCAGTGTGCTCTTCTGCTGCTGTAGCCCATCTGCTTCCAGGTTTGATGTGTTGTGTGTTCAGAGATGCTCTTCTGCAAACCGCGATTGTAACAAGTGGTTATTTGAGTTACTGTTGACTCTCTATCAGCATGAACCAGTCTGGCCTTTCTCCTCTGACCTCTAGCATCAACAAGGCATTTTTGCCCAAAGAACTGCCGATTACTGGATATTTTCCTATTTCTCCATTCACTGTAAATGGTTGTGCATGAAAATCCCAGTAGATCAGCAGTTTCTGAAATACTCAGACCAGCCATCTGGTACCAACAACCACCTCACATTCAATGTCACTTGATTTACATTCTTTCCCATTCTGATGCTTGGTTTGAACTTCAGCAGATCATCTTGATCAGTGTTGTGGAGTAACTAGTTACATGTAACGGCGTTATGTAATTTAGTTACAAAATAAATGTAACTGTAATCAGTTACAGTTACTGAGTAAAATGTGTATTTAAATTAGTTACTTATAAAAATGTTAACGACTACATCTGAATATTTTAACACACATACACGCACACACACACACATCCACACACATACAGGTGCATCTAAAAAAATCAGAATATTGTGAAAAAGTTCTTTTTTTGGTAACTTGTTTCAAAAAGTGAAACTTTCATATATTCTAGATTCATAACGTAAAGCAAAACATTTCAATAATTTTTTTGTTTTAATTTTGATGATAAATATTAGAATATTTCCTAAGATCAATCAAAAAAAAAAAGATTTGCAAAACAGAAAAGTTAAAGTTCTTTAAAGTATGTTCATTTATGCACTCAATACTTGGTCGGGGCTCCTTTAGCACAAATGACAGCATCAGTGAGGTGTGGCATGGAAGAGATCAGCCTGTGGCTCTGCTGAGGCACTATTGAGCCTTTCTCTTGAAAATATCCCATAGATTCCATATGGGCTTCAGGTCAGGCATGTTGGCTGGCCAATTAAGCACAGTAATATCATGGTCAGCTAACCACTTGGAAGTGGTTTTGGCACTGTGGGCAGGTGCTAAAGTCCTGCTGGAAAAGGAATTCAGCATCTCCATAAAGCTTGTCAGCAAGATGGAAACATAAAGTGCTCCAAAATCTCCTGGTAGGCGGCTGCATTGACTTTGGACAAGTGTTTGAATTGGCTTTGCTTGACAGTATTCTCAAGCTTGCGGTCATCCCTGTTGCTTGTGCACCTTTTCCTACCCAATTTCTTCCTTTCAGTCAACTTTGCATTTAATATGCTTTGATACAGCACTCTGTGAGCAGCCACCCCTTTCAGTAGTGACCTTCTGTGACTTACCCTCTTTGTGGAGGGTGTCAATGATTTTCTTCTGGACCATTGCCAAGTCAGCAGTCTTCCACATTATTGTGGTTTCAAAGAACAAGAGATACCCGGAATTTATACTGTAGAGATGGTCATTTAATAAAACTCAAATGTAAATATTTGAATATTTTGAGATACTGGATTTTTGACTTTCATGAGCTGTAGGCTCTAATCATCAAAATTAAAACAAAAAAACTTTTGAAATTTTTTATTTTACATGTAATGAATCTAGAATATATGAAAGTTTCATTTTTTGAAATAAGTTACCAACAAAATTGACTTTTTCCCGATATTAAAATTTTTTGAGATGCACATGTACACATACAGATTTCATTTCTTTTGTATATTTTGACTGTTCTAAAATATGACACAATATGATTTCCGCGATGCAGAAAACGCAGACGGATTGGTGAAATCCAATCATAAAAATGGACTTTACTGTATAACACGGAATGTCACAGAGTATGCCACATTTTGGATGAATAAATCAAAAGTAGGTTAATACACTTGTATCAAAACAAGATATAGACGTATCTGTTTACTGTTTGGTAAACAGTGGACTGTTTTTTATGGACTGTTTTTTTGTTTTAATTTGGATGATTAGAGCCTACAGCTCATGAAAGTCAAAAATCCAGTATCTCAAAATATTCGAACAGATTATATGACTATAAACACAGAATAGAACTTATTCGATAACTGTTTTATTTTCTATTTGGGTTGATGTATATGCTTTATTTTTTTTTATTAACTGTGTTTCCTGTCATATGCGAAGATTTGATTTCAAAAACAGTATCATAGCTATTAAACTATTTCTTGTTTTGATTTTAAATCTGTATTTGACCTCAGAACGATCTCAAAGTAAAAAGTGGTGCTAACGTCTGATTTTGTGGTGGTAAAGAATTTTGAAAGTCTGACAGTAATCAGTGTTGAGTCCTACTGTAAGGTTAACCCTGCCTGGTTTCAAAATGATTAACAGTTGAAAATATTTGTTAGAAATTTATAAAAGTAATCAGTAACATTAATAAAGTAATTGAAATAGTTACACTATTTATTACATTTTATATAGGGTAACTTGTAATCTGTAACCTATTTCAAAATAACCTTCCCAACACTGGTCTTGATCTACAAGCCTAAATGCATTGAGTTGCTGCCATGCGATTGGCTGATTACATATTTGCATTAACAAGCTATTTAAAATGTAGGTTTAGGGATTTTTAAAACTCCCCATACCCTTAACTGTGAGCAGCAATCATATCATATCTCATACCATACCTCATCAAACACGAGTAATACATAATAACGTGAGCATTAATAATAATGAACTCATTCTCAAGAATAATTGCCTCATTATCTCATATTCAGAGTCCATCCATGGTTGAACAGGTCACTTCCCCGCTGGCTGCTTAGGACGTCATACACGTAAAACTCATTTAAGTATGAATACTGACCCGGGAACAGCCTGGCCTTTAAATATTGTGATTTAGACAGTGTGAACCTGATCTTAGATCAGCACCTTCTACCTTTAGATGTGATAGCAGGTGGCTCCCCCAGCAGTAGCCTGAGTCTCTTGGCGTGGATCTTGCCCTGGTAGTGCGACTGGGCCACCACCGCCGAAGTGAACGACATATTGCACAGCGTGCAGCACTTGTTCTTGTCCACATCTCCCTCCACACTGCCCTGGGACGACACAGAAGCAGACACATACTCTGATATCCTTTAACCGGGACCATTTATCACCTTCAGCTAATAATACAGGAGAACAGGATGATTTATGAAGCAAATGTGTTATTATAACTTTAAGAGGAAGATATGAAATTTGGCTGTCAAATTGGCAGATGTGGGTCGCGCTGTGGAGAAGTAATTTACAAACTTCTAAAAACGGTGTAGCGTATATTCTACTTCCTGCTCTGATGCAACCGCTCTGAGTTTCTCATATTGACTGATATTGGCTCTGAGCGCTGTTGGGGAAGTTACTTCGGAACTTTAGCTCGCCAAGCTAAAAGCTAATCGTTATTTAAAGTGCAATCAAACTACTCTTTAAAAAGTCATTAGATACATTGCATGTAGATAGCTACACTGAAGCTTTTTGAGTGGGCAATATGAATATATTTAGATTGAAAATCTTATATTACAAATTCCCCAAAATATAGTTAAATATAAGTAATTAAAACAAAAAAATATGTTTCTGTAAATATATTTCAACATGTATATTAGCAACACACACACACACACACACATATATAGTGTGTATATATATATATGTATATATAGTGCTGTCAAACGATTAATCGCATCCAAAATAAAAGTGTTTGTTTACATAATATATGTGTGTATATACTTATTTATATTTATTATGTATATATGAATACAAACACATGCATGCATGTATTTAAGAAAATTTTTATTTTTATATATTAAATATATTTATATATAATATCAAATATAAGAATATGATTTTATTTTTATATATTAAATATAATTATATCATATCAAATATAAGAATATGAATATATAAATGTATAAACGTATGTAAATATTTTCAAAATATATACTGTATGTGTGTGTATTTATATATACATAATAAATATACACAGTACACACACATATACATATATATAATC
>NW_015505657.1:161687-166286 GCF_001515645.1 Sinocyclocheilus grahami | reverse complement strand
TATATATATATATATATATATATATATATATATATATATATATATATATATATATATACTTTTTAAAACATGTAAATGCCTAAATATATTACAAAATGCACTTTAACAGGGGCAAGAAAATACATTTATATTTTTAAAAAATTTTGAACAATATAAATATATTTAGATTGAAAATATATAAAAAATTCCCCAAAATATAGTCAATGAAATACAAGTAATTCAAACTAAAAATATATTGTAAATATGTAAATATATTTCAACATGTATATTAGCAACATATTTTTGGTCAGTTTTTAATATGTTGATATATATTTAAAGTATGTATGTATTTAAAGTTTTTTTAATATTGGCATATATGTGATCGGATACACCAGATAAAAAAAGAATACAAGCAATTATATATAACTAATATTTATTTATTTATCACTTTAACAGCAATAATCAGCAGATAACTATTGCTATAAAAACAACATTTAAAATACCATTTAATTGCAATGACTTGATTCTGTGAATGAAGTATTTATACTTGATAAGTATTTGTATTTATTAATGTACATGAACCATTTCACCAGAGTGAATCAGACTTTCTCTCTAATGCAAAAGAGGATGATTTAGGTGAACATTTGATTATTGCCATTTTGCTATTGCTATTTGTTGGCTAAAGTAGCTTGCTACTGTAAGAGTTAATAATATCACGCTAAGTTCCGTTAGCTACTCTCCAGCATTACCGCTGTGCTATTGCTTCATTCTGTCTTTATAGGTACATCAGCTCCTCAGTTCGATATATAAATCAATGGGCACTATCTTAAGTGCTAGGAAAGTGGCATTGCAAGGTCAATGTCATGCAATAAACATGCAGAGCTAGAGCAGGTTAGTTGTCTTTATAGATGAGTTTGACTGCAAAAAACATTATAACACAATCTATGAATTCATTTTATGTCAAGAAATCAAAATTTGTGACCCTGAAGCACAAAAGTCTTAAGTAGCACAGATATATTTGTAGCAACAGCCAACAATACATTGTATGTGTCAAAATGATCGATTTTTCTTTTATGCCAAAAATCATTAGGATATTAAGTACAGATTATGTTCCATAAAGATATTTTGTAAATAAATATATCAAAACGTAATGTTTGATTAGTAATATGCATTGCTAAGAACTTCATTTGGACAACTTTAAAGGCGATTTTCTAAATATTTAGATTTTTTTGCACCCTCAGATTCCAGATTTTTGTATCTCGACCAAATATCGTCATATCCTAACAAACCATACATCAATGGAAAGCTTATTTATTCATTCAGCTTTTAGATGATGTATAAATCTTAATAATAATAAAAAAGACCCTTATGACTGGTTTTGTGGTCCAGGGTCACATTTATCCTTTCTTTGCTGAAAAATAGACAGCATTTTCATGTTTTTTTGCACTAAATGTTTCCGTTTAACATTACATAATGAGACCCTGATTGACTTTCTGAGCTTTAATTGTTCTGTAAGCCTTGCGCTTGAACTGAGATCTGTCCTTCCTGCCGCAGGCATCGATCTGTGTCCACTCATTCTGCTTCTTATTATTCCTCTCCTGACATGCCATAATGTCTTTATTTACTCTCCCGAGGGGAAAGACCTCATCAACATCCAGCTAAACCGAAAAGGTCCGTTTAGACATTGACCTTGGCTGGAAACACATCACAGCAACCCGTTTAATTTCAGGGGAATTTTTAATATTGCCAACTGCGTCAACACACAACAAACATGGCATCTTAAACTGACACAAGTTTACACTGTGAGAAAACCGTAGAAATACACGAGGAGCAGAGACTCAAATGTTTTTAGATGCTTTATATGTATTTCTTTGGGGTTTAGTTCAAGTCTGTTATTTGAATTAAAATAGGCAAGTGTTATCTAATGCTGATTTAGTGTCATCAAGATTAGAAAACTGAGTTTATATCAGAGGAAAAGGTTTTCAAGAGGTCTGCAGTTGGGCTTGAGACAACCACACATAGCGGATGCCATCACAGGACTGAGCAAAGTTCATGAAAGAGGGGAAAACTAGGGGAAAACACAGGTGCAAGCAATGATTATATTTAACTGAACAAAAACTGCAGTCTGTATTGCCATCTGCACCCCACAACACCCTTTGTTCCCGGTGGAACAGTTCTGACATTCCCTCATAAAGCTTGAATTATCACATGGATCAGGTCTAAAACTTTGTGAACTGACAACCATAACTATGTTTCTGGCATATAACCCTCAACTATATGACCAGACCATAAAAGTGCTTTGATAATGGTGGTCCGCCACTCATTCCCATCATGACTGACTGTATGACAATCACATGAAAATATTCAGTCATAAATTGATACATGATTACAAAATAATGTATAAAAAAATAAATCATTTACATTTAAACAATTTGCATCATTATATTAATTATATGTGACCCTGGACCACAAAAGTCACAAGGGTCAATTTTTTGAAATTGAGATTTATACATCATCTGCAAATATTATATTCTGTTCTATTCTATTCTATTCTGTATTTTAACAGTGTGTGATACAATGTAAAAATTATTTATAAAAATAAATCTATATCTATAAATTAAAAATGTAAATACTTGCATATATTCTATTCTAATTTCATTTAAACTATTATTATAATATGACAAAAATAATATTTACATTTAATTGATTATTGATGTATTTTTTTATCATGTTATATGTTATTAAATGATTATTTATATTATTATATTTTATGTTATATAAAAAAATGAATTCAGTCACGCAGCTTCTTCCTGTCAAAGTGGCCAGAATAAACTGCAACCTGGAACAGAGCAAAGAGCCAGTCCAAATGTTCCTTTCAACATATTAGTAAAATATTGAACACGATTTTATGATGTTTTTATGCAAGTTGCTTTGGTAGGAAAAAGTCGCCTAAGAACAAAACTGTAGGCATAGTTTGCAAGAATATTACAAATATAACCATTCAAACTCATTTTGTATGACCTCTAGACTTTCAGCAGTCCAAACCACAGACATTCACAAGCCATGTGTGACATAAAGTGATAGCTTGTCATGTGAAACATGTAACAAAATGAACTGGGTCATTCTTCGTACTCCTAAAAGATCCACTTCATCACTACATCCCAATGATAGGCTGAAATGTGAGAGATGTGGGACTGGGCAGAAGTAATAAGCTCAGACGAGCAGGTCATCCATGTCAATCCATATGTTGTGGACATAAAATGGTTTTCCTGTGGTAGCTACAGTAATGAAACTGCCAGCTTCAATTGTTCAAAAGGAAAGTGGCTTGGAATCGGTGCTAGTATTTTTTCTCTAATCTACCTTTAATACAAATAGCGTAACTAGTAATATGAATGTATGTACATTAAATGGCCATATGCAGGTGTGTTTCTTCACTTACATTGTCTGTTCGAAGCTTCTTTGCAGGACAGCCACCATCCACCGGGTGTAACATGTAATACAGACGAACTTTGTTTGCATGCTTTCGACTCTGTAAGAAAATGAGAGAGATGGGGCAATATATGAGAGGTGCTTTCACAAGCAGCCAGTTACATTCAAGTGTTGACAGAAAAACAACTCGCTATTGATTATCAAACTAGCGATGTCAGGGCCCAAACAATTCTCATCAGAGCTACAGGAACACTGCTTTCATTTCTCAGAGCTTGATATGCCCCACTCTAGGCTGCGAGTGATCGCTCTGGTGGGTGGATAAAGGTCCATATTGATTGTTGTGCAGCAGATGAATGGCCAGCCATATGAGCAGTGAAAAGGCACCAGAAGAGTAATTCTCACAGGGGGTCCTTCAATCCATTTTCAACCAACCAACCAGAGATATATCTGCCCCAAAACAGTAAATCTGCATGAAAGTGATGTGGAGTTATTTCTCGCTTTAAGCCACCTTAAACTAAAATGATTTGTAGGAGCTTTGTAGATGCCTGTAAGACTAAGGTTGTTGGGAATCTAAAAGGCAGAACATTAAAGGAATAGTTTACACTATAATAAAAACTGGTCATCCCAAACTCGCTTTCTTTTATCTAAAGATTTTGCAGAATGTTCTCTTTTCATCAATGTAAATGACAAAAAAGTATCATAAAAGTGGTTTGACTCTATCTTCTGAAGTTCATATGAAAGCTTGTGTGAGCAAGAGAATTCAATTTAAATGTTTATTCAATCATCTTCTACTTTATAAAATAAAAATGGCAGGTATTCTGTGCAATTTCAGTATAATGCTGTGCAATTTCAAATAAAGAAATTAAATAACTGTCGTTTATCTTGCCGCAGTACTCAATGTCAAAATAAATTATTAAAATAATATCTGAGATAATTTACTTTGTGTTAACTTGACAGTGTTTCTTCTACCCACAATTTCAGTAATGTTAGGTGAATAAAACGGATTTGGTTATTATTTCGTACTGTTTAGGGCTGTCAATAGAATAAAAAAATGTATTTAATCTCATGATTTCGGACTTATCTTTAGTTAAGCAGAATGAATATTAAATTCAGTAAATGTGTTAAATTGTATTTATTTATATATATATATATATATATATATATATATATATATATATATATATATATATA
>NW_015505657.1:159215-161204 GCF_001515645.1 Sinocyclocheilus grahami | reverse complement strand
TATATCTATAAATTAAAAATGTAAATACTTGCATATATTCTATTCTAATTTCATTTAAACTATTATTATAATATGACAAAAATAATATTTACATTTAATTGATTATTGATGTATTTTTTTATCATGTTATATGTTATTAAATGATTATTTATATTATTATATTTTATGTTATATAAAAAAATGAATTCAGTCACGCAGCTTCTTCCTGTCAAAGTGGCCAGAATAAACTGCAACCTGGAACAGAGCAAAGAGCCAGTCCAAATGTTCCTTTCAACATATTAGTAAAATATTGAACACGATTTTATGATGTTTTTATGCAAGTTGCTTTGGTAGGAAAAAGTCGCCTAAGAACAAAACTGTAGGCATAGTTTGCAAGAATATTACAAATATAACCATTCAAACTCATTTTGTATGACCTCTAGACTTTCAGCAGTCCAAACCACAGACATTCACAAGCCATGTGTGACATAAAGTGATAGCTTGTCATGTGAAACATGTAACAAAATGAACTGGGTCATTCTTCGTACTCCTAAAAGATCCACTTCATCACTACATCCCAATGATAGGCTGAAATGTGAGAGATGTGGGACTGGGCAGAAGTAATAAGCTCAGACGAGCAGGTCATCCATGTCAATCCATATGTTGTGGACATAAAATGGTTTTCCTGTGGTAGCTACAGTAATGAAACTGCCAGCTTCAATTGTTCAAAAGGAAAGTGGCTTGGAATCGGTGCTAGTATTTTTTCTCTAATCTACCTTTAATACAAATAGCGTAACTAGTAATATGAATGTATGTACATTAAATGGCCATATGCAGGTGTGTTTCTTCACTTACATTGTCTGTTCGAAGCTTCTTTGCAGGACAGCCACCATCCACCGGGTGTAACATGTAATACAGACGAACTTTGTTTGCATGCTTTCGACTCTGTAAGAAAATGAGAGAGATGGGGCAATATATGAGAGGTGCTTTCACAAGCAGCCAGTTACATTCAAGTGTTGACAGAAAAACAACTCGCTATTGATTATCAAACTAGCGATGTCAGGGCCCAAACAATTCTCATCAGAGCTACAGGAACACTGCTTTCATTTCTCAGAGCTTGATATGCCCCACTCTAGGCTGCGAGTGATCGCTCTGGTGGGTGGATAAAGGTCCATATTGATTGTTGTGCAGCAGATGAATGGCCAGCCATATGAGCAGTGAAAAGGCACCAGAAGAGTAATTCTCACAGGGGGTCCTTCAATCCATTTTCAACCAACCAACCAGAGATATATCTGCCCCAAAACAGTAAATCTGCATGAAAGTGATGTGGAGTTATTTCTCGCTTTAAGCCACCTTAAACTAAAATGATTTGTAGGAGCTTTGTAGATGCCTGTAAGACTAAGGTTGTTGGGAATCTAAAAGGCAGAACATTAAAGGAATAGTTTACACTATAATAAAAACTGGTCATCCCAAACTCGCTTTCTTTTATCTAAAGATTTTGCAGAATGTTCTCTTTTCATCAATGTAAATGACAAAAAAGTATCATAAAAGTGGTTTGACTCTATCTTCTGAAGTTCATATGAAAGCTTGTGTGAGCAAGAGAATTCAATTTAAATGTTTATTCAATCATCTTCTACTTTATAAAATAAAAATGGCAGGTATTCTGTGCAATTTCAGTATAATGCTGTGCAATTTCAAATAAAGAAATTAAATAACTGTCGTTTATCTTGCCGCAGTACTCAATGTCAAAATAAATTATTAAAATAATATCTGAGATAATTTACTTTGTGTTAACTTGACAGTGTTTCTTCTACCCACAATTTCAGTAATGTTAGGTGAATAAAACGGATTTGGTTATTATTTCGTACTGTTTAGGGCTGTCAATAGAATAAAAAAATGTATTTAATCTCATGATTTCGGACTTATCTTTAGTTAAGCAGAATGAATATTAAATTCAGTAAATGTGTTAAATTGTATTTATTTATATATATATATATATATATATATATA
>NW_015505657.1:113965-159196 GCF_001515645.1 Sinocyclocheilus grahami | reverse complement strand
TATATATATATATATATATATGTATATATATGTATATATAATTTATTTATTTATTATTTAACACATTTAAAGAAAGAAAGTAAGTCCTTTTCCCTCCAAACCTTTAGTATGAATTATTTTATCTTGACTTTTTTTTACTCATATTCATTTCCACTGTATGGAAAACAGCAGCATGAACATTCAACTAAATATTTTCTTTTCATTTTAGTTTATAACTGTATATGTTTGAGTACTAAAACATATATGGTATTTTTACACTTTCAATTAATGACTTTTAGTAGAACATTTTCTATTTTACTATAATTTCTCTTATTTTAAGTAATTTTAAAATGTCATTTGCAGTTATTCATGGGCATACATAGTTCATTTCTTCAAGCCATTGCATACTTTTATGGTGCTGTTTTAGCTCATATTCATTTTCATTGTATGGAAAACAGTAGCGTGAATGTTCAGCTTGAAGAATGTCAGGTTTGAGACGACATGGGGGAGTAAATGATGATTATATAGGCTGCACTGCTCCTTTTACAGCTGAGAGTAACTGTTTCAATAATTTTACAAACACTATTACTAAAGCTGTATGTATTTAGTCAAGCAGACCTTGTGTCAGGCCTATCTGAAGCATTGATATTCCACTTGCACCTGAGTTCTCATTCACTAGAGTACATTTTTACCTCTGTGAGGAGCTTGGAAATAGAGCAGCGAGGTGCTAATTGACCCGGGACACTCTTGATAACATCAAGTCGTGTTCAGTCAGCCATGAGGCATTTCCTCTCTTGTTGATCTGATCATTTCAACCCACTGACACAATATCAGGCCTCTACTTTAAAGGGGTCCTATTATGCTTTTTCACTTTTTCAACTTTAGTTAGTCTGTAATGTTGCTGTTTGAGCATAAAAAAGATCTGCAAAGTTACAAAGCTCAAAGTCCACTTCAAAAGGAGATATTTTATTTAACAGAAATCAGTTTTCAAAAACTACAATGAAATACTCGTTTGGACTACAACGCGTATTTTCCGGGATTTGTGATATCACAAATATCGACGAATGGGACGAGACCTGGTTGAGCTGCACTAGAGAAGGCAACGAGTGTTATCACTGTGTCGGAGACACGCTAGCTTTCCCAAGACAGACGAACTTAGAGTGGTTACAATCATCCGGGTTTAAATCACGCTCAAATGGATTTGATTTTGACGCAATATTTACACTGAAGCTCGCAGCAGGCAGCTATGGTAAGGGGCATGACATTTCCCGACCAGGCGCCGAGTGCTGCCAATCACAACACACACTGGCCCCGCTAACCAATCACAACACATTTCCTATTTCAGAAGGCGGGCCTTCATTTGATACAGGAACTATTCGAGCCGTTCATGACAGACTGGGGAAAGAGGTGTTGTAATAATGTAAAATACTTGAAAAATAATGTGTTTTTCGAACAACCTAGTATGAGAGCCTGTTCTAGTACACCCCCAAAACAAAATCAAGACTTTGTAAAAGAGCATAATAGGACCCCTTTAAGGTATCTGACCCTCAATAGATCAAACTGAGTTTTCTGAATGCATTTACCCAGTGACGCCACAACATCCTAGTTAGGCGGTTCTGATAAATATTTGGCATTGATCCTAACTGTCTGTTCTGGTGTAATAAGTACAGCGTCTAGAGCTGGCTTTGGCTTTGTTCGTTCTAGTAAGCTTGAATCTCCTCAACGGGGTGGTGGCACATGGATCGGTCTCATTAAATGCATGACCACACAGCCTCATCGCTGTCTCTCCAGTAAACTTCTACCATCCTCATTATAGCAGCAACCAGCTGACAATATACTTTAATATAAACATTTGATATAAACACTTTGATTCAGATGTTTAAATTATTCATCGTAAAGTTGGCTGGTTTGGTTCGAGGCTTATATGCGTTTAGAGAAAATAAATGGGAAAAAAAGCATCACTGTTTTCACCTCCTGTTAATCATGCCGATGATAATCCCACACTCTTTGTTTGGAGAAATATATTTAACCCGACATTGACCTACTTCGCTAACAATCTCTAAATATGATCCTGATTTGGAAACACCGTCAAGAACGCAGCCAGTCCATGTGTATCAACAGCTATCCTGCATGATCATACCAAGCAACAAGAAGGTCAGATAAAATCTGAACTTCTCATGTTGAAAGCCTCATCATTTAAACATGAGAGACATGATATTGCCGACGAGACCAGACTCTAGATTGGGTTAACAAACTAACAGCTGGTTCTCAGCCAGCGCAAGTGTCGACCACATGGCTCCGTTCCCTCAGGAGACTGACAGCAAGAGGCAATAAAGAGGCAATAATTAAGACATCTCCATTCGTGGCTGAGGTAATGACTTATGATGCAAGAAGCTGTCATCAACCACTGTCTCAGTCGATGCATCAGACAGAACCGCAAACACAAATACCAAGCATGCAAAAACCACTGGGCTACTCAAGCCAAAAAGTCGCTCTTTTGGACAAACAGCCATATCATATCTGATATCATGAGCCCCAGTTGGTCTGGAGGCCTGGATGATTGGTGTGCAATATAAAGACCAGCACATCTAATTCCTCAGGTTGTTTGGTGAAATAGTGTATGCTGAAAGGAGCAAATGAAGAACAGCTGGTTTCTGAGAACCGTTGACTTGCTGAGATTTTGAACTTGGCCTGACAAAACAAATGCTATGTAATTATCTGACTTGGATCCTGCCTTCGCAAACAGCTCTGAAATTGCCAGGAATAATGTGGCTCCTATAGCAAGCTGCTGCAAAAAATCGGGAGAGTTTTAAAAAGACAGAACGCAAACAATGCGCTGCTAGTGATCCATATGCATCTAGATAATGGCGTATCCCACTGGGGTTTATGCATCGGCGAACCGTTAACTGATACAAATAAACAAAAGCAATTACTTTTTTTTAAATGTAATAAAATGCTTACACAAAGAGGGTAATTTGTGTACCCCCTCATGCTCTGTTAGTGTAAGTGTAGTTGAAAGTCATGTGACTTGCATCTGTGATGGTTCAAGTGGGTTTATTTGGGCTCCCAAGGCAATGTTGTTTTAGAACAAATATAAATGCGCTATAGATATAACCAAGCAAATATATAAAGACCACATACTTATTGCTCAGGGAGTACATACTACTGTTGAAGAAGTTGAGGTCAGTAAGATTTTTTGAAAGAAATTAATAATTTTATTCAGCAAGGATGCATTAAATTGAACAAAACTGATAGTAAAGACATTTATAATGTTACCAAAAATGTATTTGCTGAAAATTCAGCTTTGTATCACAGGAATCAACTGCATTTGAAAATATGTAGAATGCACTTATTTTTAATTGTATTATCTCAAAACAACCGTGTTTAAGACCCCACATTTTTAAAGGGATAATTCCCCCCAAAAATTCTGTCATTAATTACTCACCCTCATGTTGTTCCAAACCTGTAAGACCTTCGTTCATCGAAACACAAATTAAGATATTTTGATGAAATCCGAGAGCTTTCTGACCCTGCATAGACAGCAATAGACAGCAATGCGACACATTCAAGCCCAGAAAGATAGTAAGGACATCGTTAAAATAGTCCAAAGTCCATGACATCAGTGGTTCAACCTTAATTTTATGAAGCTATGAGAATATTTTTGTGCGAAAAAAACAAAAACTTTATTCAACAATTCTTCTCTTCCTCTTTTCTACATTTCTGGGCCTTGAATGTAGTTGCTGTCTATGCAGGGTCAGAAAGCTCTCAGATTTCATAAAAAAAAATGAATTTGTGTTCCTAAGATGAACGAAGGTTCTTTTATCCAAATGCTAAATCATACACACACCAGAATGGGAAAGATTATTTTTCAGAGATTTCTCTTTCTTAGATATTTCTCTTAAAACTACTTTGTACTAATAAAAAAAATAGACAAGTGAGACAGCTGTTGATATACAGTAACAGTACAGAGATATAAATGTGGACACTCATGGAAGAATTATAATAAATGTTTGAGTTCTTATTGAAATCTCAGCCTTTTGATTGAGATATTGAGATGACCAGAGTCAGAGATTTCTCAAGAGAAAAATCAGACAGAAGACATGGACCAAACTCTTATTGGTGTATGCATTTGGTGTCCATTTAATCTTATTTTTGTCTGGAAGAAATAACTCGGGTATTATTCTCATTTAATTTTATTTTCTGATTTACTTCTGATCTCCCTGATGTTTTTTCTTTCCTATGGGCATATCTATCATGATATCATCAGAAAAAAAATTATTTACATACCGTGATTGATGGTGGGTGAAATTCATCCCCCTTTTTAAATTGCATATAATTATTAGCAGCAAAAACCTAATGAACCTACTTATCTCCCCTCATTTAAGAAAGTGCGCAGCAGACCGTAGAACATTATTGACAGCAGATCAAATTAACGGCTATCAGTAAATGTTTATGCTTTATGTGAACGTGTGTGTGCACGAGTTACTCACCTCATAGTGAGCGACTCTCTGTGACTCAGAGATAAGCTGAGCGCTGCACACTTTGCAGTAGCTGTCCGTGAATAACCCCGGATCCACTTCTGTAGATTTCATCTGAAGACGAATATTATGACAATTACTCATTTTTAAGCACGTAACATGATTGGTCACACATTCAGTAGCAATGCCTCAAACTAGAAGAGTTCTAAGGTCTAGCGAGACCGTCTCAAATGTCATACACATTATTACAAACTTCTCAATAGTATAACAGTTGAGAAAATAATCCAAACACAGCTTGATTGGCTAATCAAACCATTTTCGGTGTATTTGTAAAGTCATAATCTCGCCAACATCAATCATGTAAAATTTCATCGCTGTGACATTTTGAGTTTATCATACAGTGACATTCTTTGTGCAAACTGATGAAATCTGTGACATTTGGATTTGGCAAAAGGAGAGGGATGTTGGAGAGGAGGGGGTATAATGAGACAGACAAGAAGGGAGATAAATCTGGCACCGCTCCGTGTCAAAAGAGGCACCAAATTGCTGCTGTGCCTGGAGGAGAAAGCAGTGCATACTTTTTAATGCTGATCTGGGACCATCTGACGTTAACCTTATACTGACCTTTAATAATCTAGACACTGCGAAAAGATTGTAGGTCATGATGAGGGATTTCTAATGACAGAACGAGCTGAGGTCATCCATTTGGGACATATGCTCATTTGGAAAGCTCCTGGCACCTGACAGGGATAGTTAAAGGAATAGTTCACCAAAAATGAAAATATGCTGATATTTTACTTACTTTTCTGACATCGAATACTGTATGTAGATGATTTGTTTTTTCATCAACACAGATTTGGAGAAATGTAGCGTAGCATTACATCACTGTCTCACCAATGGGTCCTCTGCAGTGAATGGGTGCCGTCAGAATGAGAGGCCAAACAGCTGATAAAAACATCACAGTAATCCACACCACTCCAGTCTATCAATTTACATCTTGTGAAGTGAAAAGCTGCACGCTTGTAAGAAAAAAATCCATTATTAGGGCATTTTAACTTTATGATATGTGGATATTTCTCTTATGAATAGAGGACTCATATTTTAGCTTAAGTTAAAAAAGTTCAAAACATCTTAATGATGGATTTTTTTTTACAAACACACAGCTTATTGGTTCAAAAGACGTTAATTGATGGACATTTGGACTACTTGTGGGTTAATATGTTTTTATCAGCTATTTGGACTCCCATTCTGAAGGCACCCATTCACTGCAGAGGATCCATTGGTGAGCAAGTGATGTAATGCTGAATTTCTCCAAATCTGTTCCAATGACAAAACAACTCGGATGGCCTAAAGGTGAGTACATTTTCAACTTATTTTCATTTTTTAAAATTCAAATTCATACATCATTTACATGTCATTCCACAGTTGTATGACTTCCTTCTGTCAAACACACACATAAACACACACACAAAAGATTTAGAAGAATGTTGCTACAGGTTTTGTATATAAAATTACAGTCAGTGAGATCAACAACAGCATAATGCTGGACCCTATTGACTTTCATCGTATGGACATTTTTCAGACATTTTCTTTTGTGTTCAGTAGATGAAAGAAAGACATTTGGGTTTGGAGGGTGAGTAAATGATCACATTTTCCTTTTTTGGGATGAACTCATTAATTCACTAAGCTTAATCACGTCAGAAAGTAACTTACAATAAAAAATAGAAAAGTATGAACACACGATGAAGCTGTTAAATAGTCTACAAAATGGGCTACTTTAAAATCAGCATGTTTTCTTTAAAAAAAAAGTATAATCTCCAATTGTCTGCACGCTTGTAAGAAAAAAATCCATTATTAGGGCATTTTAACTTTATGATATGTGGATATTTCTCTTATGAATAGAGGACTCATATTTTAGCTTAAGTTAAAAAAGTTCAAAACATCTTAATGATGGATTTTTTTTTACAAACACACAGCTTATTGGTTCAAAAGACGTTAATTGATGGACATTTGGACTACTTGTGGGTTAATATGTTTTTATCAGCTATTTGGACTCCCATTCTGAAGGCACCCATTCACTGCAGAGGATCCATTGGTGAGCAAGTGATGTAATGCTGAATTTCTCCAAATCTGTTCCAATGACAAAACAACTCGGATGGCCTAAAGGTGAGTACATTTTCAACTTATTTTCATTTTTTAAAATTCAAATTCATACATCATTTACATGTCATTCCACAGTTGTATGACTTCCTTCTGTCAAACACACACATAAACACACACACAAAAGATTTAGAAGAATGTTGCTACAGGTTTTGTATATAAAATTACAGTCAGTGAGATCAAAAACAGCATAATGCTGGACCCTATTGACTTTCATCGTATGGACATTTTTCAGACATTTTCTTTTGTGTTCAGTAGATGAAAGAAAGACATTTGGGTTTGGAGGGTGAGTAAATGATCACATTTTCCTTTTTTGGGATGAACTCATTAATTCACTAAGCTTAATCACGTCAGAAAGTAACCTACAATAAAAAATAGAAAAGTATGAACACACGATGAAGCTGTTAAATAGTCTACAAAATGGGCTACTTTAAAATCAGCATGTTTTCTTTAAAAAAAAAGTATAATCTCCAATTGTCCTGTTTTTGCGTGTTTTGATGAAGCTTTATAGTCATTCGCAACCATTTTGAGATTATCATGGGAGATATTATTGTGCTCTAGATTCTACTTCGGAGGAAACAACTGCTTAGGGCTCATTTGTGATTCAAGGGCATTGCCAACTGAAATTTGAATAATGATAAAAGAGTTTTATATAAATAAAATTAAGGTTGTTTTCAAAGCCTTTCTTCTCTCCCTATATACATTCAAACCATCTATATATCCCATAACTATTCCAGACAAGTTGTTTGCAGGCAGAAATGATGTTTCAGAATGTCTGTGACCCTCTGATGCCCCCAAAATCTAAATAACACCCTGCAGCATTCTTTACACCCAATAGTCCAAAATCATTACTTCCAAAAAAGCCATCTATCCTCTCTCAAAATCAAACAAATGCATTCTCACTTATACATTGAACTTTTGTGGTAAAGATTTGTATACAGCCTCAAAAGTAAATAACTGAATTATGGGTGGACTGTATATGAGACTGTGAATGACTTGCGCAATACTTATGATTTCTATCAGATGTCACTTGTAACTCTAAAGACAGTTTAGAAATCCAACTATCTGAAATCCAACATGAAAGATCTCTTACAAATTACCCTGAAATAACTCTAATAAAAAGACCAGAGAGGAAAAAAGGAAGGAAAGAATTGAGCAGAAATGGTTTTCTGAAGAGATGGATCTTATCAGAATCTCTCCTGTCAAAGTTAACCACGTCAATACAAGCTGTGGCTAACAAAGGCCTGATCAGATGAGCATAACACTCTTCTTTCATGTGTGGAAAAGTGATTGCTTGCCTCGCGTAAGCCCCAGAACCACATACTGATTTCCCCTAAGTTAGAAAAAAATGCGATTTCCATTATTTCAATGAATGTTATAATGGAGAATGAAGTGAGGAGAAAAGATAAATCAGTGAAAGGAGGCACAGGAGAGCAGGTGCTTTCTTTTCATTCCTACAAAACCCACCGTTTCTGAGATGAGGAGAAAGCTGCAGCTGGTGTGCCTACAAAGTTACCAGCACCTATAACACAATCGTTGAAGACAATGACTGAACTCATAAGCACAAGAATATTCGAATATTAATCAAACATTGTATTTTTACATATTCTGATTATGGATGTGCCATAAACACCTGGTTTTCATAACCAGAATAAACCAATATTCTAGTTTCTAGAAGTCTCAACAGGATACAAACATTCCTCTGCTGTTCAGAATTTGTGATCATGCCAAAGTCTTAGAAATATCAACTTAAATATGTATGAGTCACTCTGCAATATGATAATGTATACCCAAAATCTTTATGTATCCATATTTGTTTAATATAACAGTTTTACACTTAAAGTCCCCATGAAATCAAAATTCAAACGTTTTCTGTCCAATCAAATGCTCTCTAGAAACCGAAGCGCCCGCCCCCTACACATGAAATCGGTCACTTGTCCACAGAATTAGTATTTTCTGTACAGTGAATGGCACCTAGTGCACTATATAGGGGACAGGGAATGATTCAAACAGTGTAAATATGCTTTCCATTTAAGAAAGCAAGAAGTCTGGTTTCGCGCTGTGTCACGCTAACCACAGCAGCGCACACATACTCTGCTCCGGTCCAGAGACACGATAGACACAAACAGTGTAAATATGCTTTCCATTTAAGAAAGCAAGAAGTCTGGTTTCGCGCTGTGTCACGCTAACCACCGCAGCGCACACATACTCTGCTCCGGTCCAGAGACACGATAGACACGATATTTGAATTCTACACAGTGGCAATATGGATGAGATTGTGGCTGGCATACCCTGTCAGATGCGGCTTTACAGAGCTCAAGGGCTCTAGCCCAAGCTGTGATATAAACGAACGCTATTGGCTATTTTAAAAAGGGGCAGGGCTGCTTGATATGTCCCGCCCTGTCTTCCTGTTTCAGTTAAAATGACCTCAACACATAGAGTAACGCTGCGTGTTTCTAAGCATTTCAGGGGACCTTTAATGCTCATCAGATTAAGATCAATCATTAATATCTTGACTGAAAATGTAAATTCTGTCATAATTTACTCACTGTAAAGTTTGTTCAAAATCTTTTTTTCTTCTGCTGCTGCTGAACACAAAAGAAGATACTTTGAAGAATGTGGGTAACTAAAGAGATTCTGGTCCTCACTGACTTATTGAAATAGCATTTTGAATACTTTTTTTCCATTCTATGTAATTCAATGGGGACCAGCAGCTGTTTGGTTACCCACATTCTTCGAATTATATCTTATTTTTTCAACAGAACGAAGGAAACTCGTACAGTTTAGGAACAGCTTTATGGTGGGTAAATTATAACAGAATTTTCTTTCTTTTTTTTGAGTGAACTATCCCTTTAAGGTGTTTAAATGAAAGTCACAAATGCTCCGCTTTTATAAGGGTACCGAGATGGGATTTACATGAGCACACAAAAAAAGGAAATTTAACAGTTTCACAGAATAATAATAGTAGTACAATAATAAACTCAAAAAGTCAAAAAGACTACGAACGCTATTGGCTATTTTAAAAAGGGGCAGGGCTGCTTGATATGTCCCGCCCTGTCTTCCTGTTTCAGTTAAAATGACCTCAACACATAGAGTAACGCTGCGTGTTTCTAAGCATTTCAGGGGACCTTTAATGCTCATCAGATTAAGATCAATCATTAATATCTTGACTGAAAATGTAAATTCTGTCATAATTTACTCACTGTAAAGTTTGTTCAAAATCTTTTTTTCTTCTGCTGCTGCTGAACACAAAAGAAGATACTTTGAAGAATGTGGGTAACTAAAGAGATTCTGGTCCTCACTGACTTGTTGAAATAGCATTTTGAATATTTTTTTTCCATTCTATGTAATTCAATGGGGACCAGCAGCTGTTTGGTTACCCACATTCTTCGAATTATATCTTCTTTTTTCAACAGAACGAAGGAAACTCGTACAGTTTAGGAACAGCTTTATGGTGGGTAAATTATAACAGAATTTTCTTTCTTTTTTTTGAGTGAACTATCCCTTTAAGGTGTTTAAATGAAAGTCACAAATGCTCCGCTTTTATAAGGGTACTGAGATGGGATTTACATGAGCACACAAAAAAAGGAAATTTAACAGTTTCACAGAATAATAATAGTAGTACAATAATAAACTCAAAAAGTCAAAAAGAAAGAAACGAAGTTGCTCTTCTACTGTTTAATAAGTTCATGCATTATGAAGAATAAGAAACGCTGGACATTCGCGTAAAAGTGAAAACAAAAGCTTACTTGTAATTTCAAACTGTATCCCTGGTGCAGGTGGTCGGGACAAACAGGCAGATGATTGTTGATCGCACAGTCCATAGAGTGTGTGTAAGTGATGCTGAGCGTGCTGTGTGTCTGCATCAGTTCCTCAGTGAGCTCCATGTTCAGAGGCTGCTCTCCGCCCCGCCCCGCCCCGCGCTCATTGGCTGCTACCGCCACACATTGGCAACGTGCAAGTCAAGAAATAATTCATTTAAAGAAAATTAATTGTCATCTAACTAATCTGTGAGCTGTTGAAGTATTTGAAAACACATGAGTGATTAAAAAAAATCAATTCAATTTATTTTTGTTTGATTGGGAACGGCAGCCTCTTTCTTGAGGTCAGTGTTGGCTTGTTTCTCACTTTGGTGATGTCTACCAAACGTATGCGATACGAAATGTTCTTAGAACTTTTATAGAAAAACTTTTTTTTTCTTGTTTTGCGTCCATTCAAATTATTTTAAATAAACCGTCTCGAGACTCCAGTATGCTGTTACAATCCGTTGCGCGCAGCTTCTGAACGCAAGAAAGTGTGGACATTTCACAACACTGCGAGTAGCTGAAGGTGTCACAAATAGAACACAAAACTATTTTTACATTGAATCCAGGAATATTCATTACACGCATGTGTTTGTCTAGTCAAATGAAGGACAAACTAACAACAACAAATAGCAACTTCTTTGTGAGGTGACAGTAGATAGCAAACAAACTTCATTCATCCAGGCCAACAGGTGTCAGTATAAAATCCAGAACCGCGAATTTACAAATTATTAAGAAAATCTGTTTTTAGTTAAGTGATGATTCATTAAATAGATGGCTGCATCCAAAAGATAGGAAGCTGACTTGCTGCCTTATCAGGCAATGACTTTTCAGGCACCGTTTTTGCAGGAAGGTACCTCATGAAACTAATTTCAGACAGGCTTCTGAGGCAGCGTAACGGTTTAATGATCTACAACAAAATAGAACGAGTTTTGGTGATAACTAAATGAATATTTAATTACTGTAATACTGATTTCTCGCTATAAATAACATCAAAAGTGCAAAAAGTTAGTCAGAAATATACAAACTGACCATCAAACGTAACTTTCAGACGCCATCTTTATTTTTTAGCTCAACAATCACGGAATAGAACGCACAGGATTGTGGGATATCTAAGGAAGCGAAGGATACATCTATGCTGCCTTTCAAAATTCGATCAGAGGAAGGTACCTCCGGAAGACATGAAATGAAGCAGAATTTGGATTCGGACATGCCTTGATGCCTTCCTGCCTTTCAATGCTGCATTTTAGAGCTTTCGGAATGCAGCCCATGTTTTCTTCATTTGTGTTGTAGGCCAAAGCTCTTGACTATTAACCGATTGGGAGTGTCAAATAGCCTACTATTCAGTGCATCTTTAAGTCGCCATGGCATATATATTGGATTAAACTCACTTTTCAAAAGATAGGTAAATTTGACCTCTTAATTTTCATGCTGTTTAGGTTACAATATTCAGATTTCATAAATAATAAAGTTAAAGTGTATAAGCCTGACCAGAGCATATTTCCAAAATTCTAAAATATCCTTTCATTAAAAATACATAATTTTGTAAAGTAACGTAAATCAACAGGTACTGCATAACAGGAATGACCAGCAGGTAAAGCAGGTGCTGCTCTCTATTGGGCATTTGGTGTAATTGCATGGATGCTGTGGAGTATTTCATAAATCAATTGTTTGCTTTACTTATACCTCTCATTGGATATATAAACATGTCACTGACATATGTCTTATGATGCATTTGGGACATTGATATGTTTATAACGCTTTCTACAGGCATCACAGTGACTGACTGTTTCAGTATAAAGGTCAGGCCCTGATTACAGAAATAAGAGACTGACTGTCCCTTGAGCCAATATATCGGCTTATAAAATTACAGGGAAAAAAACAGAGCAGTCATAAATTTGGGCAAACAGTTTTTATTTTACATATTTTTCTCATGGTGAAAGAGGAGTGGATTTTTTTCTCTCAATCATCAGGGAGTTTGTATTGCCAAAACTGTAGTATGGGTAGATTGAGAGAGAAAAAATTCCGGGAAGAAAGTTTTTTTCTCAAACAGAGTCTCCAAACCAAATGTAATAATACAAAAAAAATAAAAAATAATAATACAATATTAGATGAAGTAGATTATTCAGCTGAAAATATTTACTTCTCTTGTTAGTGGCTAAATGTAATACAATTCCACAGCTTTACCCCATTTTCGATTTGTCAATGTCATATATGAAAAATATGTGTTTATATCCCAGAGGTAGGCCATCAGCTGATTTATGAAATCCAACCCTCCTGCCAAAATCTGCTCTCACCTCACAGTAGGGGTCAGGTCTGTATCTCAAGACTTTGCAAGAGCAAATCAAGTCCAGTGTGTGTCTACAAATCCCGTCCCTGCCAAATCCATGATCCACGACACCCAAGCCGGTTATTATCTGCCCTGGTTATGTTTAAACTGAATTGCATGCTGTCCAGATTTAAAGGAATAGTTCACCCAAAAATGAAAATTCTGTCATTAATCACTCACTCTCATGTCGTTCCAAACCTGTAAGACCTTCATTCATCTTCAGAACACAAATTAAGATATTTTTCATGCATTCTGAGAGCTCTTTGACCCTCTCATAGACAGCAAGGATCCTAACACGATCAAGGCTCAGAAACGTAGCAAGGAGATCATTAAAATAATCAATGTGACATCAGTGGTTAAACCATAATTTTACAAAGCTACCAGAATACTTTTTATGTGCAAAGAAAACAAAAATAACGACTTTATTCAACAATTAGTCTCCTCCGCGTCACCCTATAGCACCATTTTGGAGAGTATCACATACGTAAACAATGTATGCAAGGTATGTATGCGGATACGTTGTTTACGTATGTGATACTCTCCAAAATTATGCTATAGGGTGATGCGGAGGAGACAAATTGTTAAAATAAAGTCGTTATTTTTGTTTTCTTTGTGCACAAAAAGTATTCTCGTAGCTTCGTAAAATTACGGTTGATCCACTTATGGATTGGATGGCGAAATTCTCTGTTGTGGCTCAGGAGAGCCACAATCTAATTTCATTTGCCCTCAGATTCGCCCGTCTTGCCATCACTTCCCCATACGACGACGAGACCATGAAGTCCCTGTTCCAGATCGGAGTGAATTACCATCGCCCTGTGGACCTACCCCGATCCGGAACGCAACAGGTCCCAAAGCCCAGCCCACCATCACCCCACTGCGACCGACGAGCCATTGCCAAAGAGAGTGACAGTACTGAGGATCGCCCCGGATCTAGAGCCCAACACATCAGACCAGGTGTGAGAGCCGGCTACAGAGCTCGCCACGGGGAGAGTGTCATGGACAGCAAAAGCGTGGAGGGAAGCTCCACCCACTGCACCATGGCTGAAGGTGAGCCGAGCTCAGTGGAATATGATTTGGATATTTATGCAGACATGCCCCCTTTTCTCCTGCCTTCGTCTGAATTATCTGTCTGCCCTGAATTATCTGTCTGTCCTGTGCTGTCAGCCTGTCGTGAATTACCTGTCTGTCCCGTCACGACCACTGAGGTTGTGCCCATTCTCCTCCCATCATTATCTGAACTATCTGCCTGCCCCTGAATTATCTGTCTGCCCTGAACTGTCTGCCTGCCCTGAAATGACCACAGAGGTCATTCCCCTATCGCTGGCGCTCCCGGTGCTGGGAGTGGCCTTGTGGTGTGTGGGCAGCACACACCGTTCCTACACCCCCTGAACATTCTGAACTCCCGCCCAGCCTCCCTCTCCCACCTCCTCTGTATCAGCCCTCACCATTGCCTCCGCTGTCTCAGGGCAGCCCCTCAGCACACCCTCCTGTCTCCTCCTGCCTGCCTTCCTGCCAGCCCTTTGCCATCCCCTGTCACCATCCCACATCCACTCCTTTGTCCTCCTCCTAAGTCCCCCTCCGACCCTCCCTTTTAGGCCCTTTCGCACCACTTTAGTTCCAGAACTAAATGTACGGTACTAAAGTACTGGGACGATTTTGCGCGAACTATTTCCCAGTACCATTTAAAGGGTTGCATTCGCACCGACAATGTGTACTAAGAAGTGACGTAAGCCGGTCGACAGCGACTAACACGATTAGTACCAGTTGTGCTGGTTAGACCCTGCTCCGGAGTAGGAGCTAATTTGGTTCTCGAAAAAGGCAGTCCGATACTAAAATCGCTCCCAGTTCCGGCGGTGCGAACACGCCGAAAAGTGGGTAGTTCCACAATTAGTTCTGGTACTATGAAAAGGTTCCTGCGGTGCGAAAGGCCCTTTAGTCTCTGCGGCGCGAGGTCGCACCTTCCGGGAGAGGGGCGAACTGTCATACCTCATGGACTTGTTTTGTTGTGCTTTCTCCCTCGTGCTCTGTTTGACCTAGTTTCTGTCTCCGTCTGATTATTGTCATTGGTTTCAGGTGTGTGTCATTTAATTACCCTCATCAGCCCTCCTATATTAGTTGTGTTCTGTTCTCTGTTTGTTCTCCGGTCTACTATGTCCTTACGTGTGCTCCTGCCTGTTCTGTCCTGGATTTACCCTTGTGTGGACTATTTGCATTAATCTTCATCTTCGTGTGTTTCTCTCCATAGAGTGTCAAGATGTAACAAAACCCCATGGACAAAACTGAGAAGAAGCCATTATTTCGATGCAAAACCACCAATTTCACATCAATTTATGTTTTTTTATGCTGTAAATTATAATATGACTTGACTTGTTCTTTTTTCACTTCCACTTCAAACTGAGCATTTAACTGTAAAATTACATGAAAAGCTCAATTAGATCTATTACAGGTTTTTTACAGTATATAGAAAATGAACTTACCATTAACCAATTAACAATAAAAAGTTTACCATTGCATTTTTACAGTTTTTCACATCAAAAATGGATTGTTTTTATCCATATGATGCCAAAAACATCATATTCTCTCATTCATGAGTCAATTCTTTATATTTCATAAGTCATATACTAGCTTTGTTTGAGGAACAAAATAAAATCTACATTTATTTGGAAAAAAATTAAGCCATATTTGAATATGCATAAATGCAAATGAGATTTTGAGACATATGTTTCAGTTAAAATTTTGGTTGTTCGTCACACAGAGATGTTGTATAACTTCAGAATACTTTGGCAAGCTATAGTAGAGTCACATCATGGACCACTTTGAGGGTGCTTTAGTCATTTTTGAAGCTTGATAGCGGTCACTTTCACTTTATGGAAAAAAACACTCATTCTGCTGGACTTCTCCTTTTGTTTTTCCCAGAAGAGAGTATGTACGTCATCCGGGTTCAGAACAACTTGAGGGTTGAGTAATTAATAACAGAATTTTTATTTTTTAGGGTGAACTACCCCTTTAAGCTACCAGATATTGATACATCATGTTCTTGCATATGTCCAAATAAACCATTCCTGTGTCATTCACTTCGATTACAAAGGACATTTCTTGGACCCAAAGTTTCGAGAAGTACTTTACCAGACAGCATTCCTTCACTCCCACCCACAAGAGTCCAGAAGGACATTTGTTTGATAAAGCTGTGAGATGTTGAACAAACTGAGTCAGATTTATTTAGCCATTATCTAGATCAGAAGGATTGCGCAAACCGTCCTCAGTTGGGATAATTTCTTGCTAATATGCTAGCTTAAAATAAACACGTAAAATTCAATCCTAATAAGACTGGCGGACAAAATCGAATTGGGAACAGTGATGGCACCATATTCATAGTCTGCGCATCCCATCTGGCGGGATTCGCAGTTGGCATGTGTGAGAACTTCAGTCCAAACCCCATGTGGAAGTATGTTTACCACAGAGCCCATCTTACCTCAGATGCTATCCTGTGAGAGCATCATATTATTTATGGCTTTTAATAGGCTTTCTTCCCCTCAAGGCTGGAGACAAAAAAGCTAGTCTTTTTCATTCAATGAAGCTGGGAAATATGCAGCAGCAAAGCCAACAGCTGCTTCTAATGATCATCCCATAAAGTCTGGCAGCCAGTGTCATCCCAGAGCACAAAACACAGCTATTTGCTTAACCTGGATAAACCATCACTAGGCTTTTGCACGAGCTGGGATCGGTCGGCTTCTCCTGGGGGTTACACGCACTCAGGGTTTTTGCAATTTGCCATGTATGGATTTCTTTCGAAACGTGTTCACTGCAGATGGTTTAATTTCGGCTTGAATCACCCCAAAAGGACATCAAAACAAAAGGTTGGGGGGTCTTCAAAAGTAACTAAACAGTTTTAAAGGAATGCTCTGGGTTCAGTACAAGTTAAGCTCTATGGACAACATCTGTGGCATGTAGGCGATTAGCACAGACAATTTCAACTCGTCCCTCAGTTTGTAAAAACACACAAAAATGTGCTTAGAAATCTATGGGACTCAGCATTCCAGAGGGTTTAAATGCTCATATGTTTGTTATTTTTGTAGGTATGAATTTGCCTATTAACAATATTCACAGTGTATATACATATGTCACAGGTGAATTTGGGGGGTTCTGAATGTCATGAAACTTTCCACCACATTTCAAATGATGTATTGTGTTAGAAGCATTCTGTGAGGCAAATTATGCTGGCGGAAATGACATTTTAATAATTTTTGGGTAACAGTAACACTTTATTTTAAGGTGTCCTTGTTACATGTTACATGTACTGTTATAATAACAATAAATTATGCATAATTACATGCAAGTAACCCTAAGCCAAACCCTAATCTTAACCCTAACCATATAGTAAGTACATGCATGTTCCTTTGCATTTTTTTCTCAAAAACAGCTTGACTGGACATTACTTTTTTGTTTATTTATTTTTTAACACAATAAATATTAGAATATCTTATACTTTAGGAAGCCGATTTCTGCCACATAAGATCTATATATATATATATATATATATATATATATATATATATATATAATTAATCATATGTTTAATCAATAATCCTTTTTTAGATTAAAAAGGTGAAATTTTATATAAAAAGCCAAAATTATGACATATGTCAAAATGAAGATAGAAAGGTATAAATTATAAACATAAAATTTGATATTTTGAGATCAATCAAAATTATGACACAAAAAGTATGTCAACGTTGAAATTATAACATCAAACTTTTAAATTATGACAGTCAAAATTATGAGAAAAAGATGAATTTCAATCATAATTGTGACTCAGTATCTCATATTTCAAGCTATTATCTCATAATTATTTTACATCATAATTATTGGTTTTTATAGTTTAAGATTGAAATCATTGTACTCTGTGAAATATACAATGTTTGCAAAGCCTTACATGGCCACACTTTATTTTTCCACACACAATCATGGCCATGTTATGCTCTTTAAAAGCAGCACCTGTGTGTTCAGGCTAGAATGATTTCATGGCAGATTCCATCGTAAAGGCATGTTGTCAACACCCGCACTTTCTGAATCGGATGCTATCACTGGTGCACACTTTATGACACTGGGAATGTAAACAGGTGAAGTGCCAACGGCAATATGAGACACACATTTACACACTATGGCATCAGTGCAAGTCTTGCGGAGCTATCTGCTCAACATCTTTTAACTGTTCTGATGTGCTGACGTTAAATCTCTCAGACTCCTGCATGACTCTGATAACATATGCAGTGCTTTACTGAAATTCGTTCCACTTAAATCATATGAATGAAAGTGAGCGTTTTGATACTTTTTGGGAGCAGTATGCATCAGTACTGCAAAGCCAGGGAATTTGAAGGCCTGTCCTGCTGGAGCATGAGAGTTGATAACAGATCTTACTGCTTCACAGCTCATCAGCCACAAATAAGGGTACTTAAAGCGTATCAAGGTGATTACTGGCGGGCATTACAACACAGATGTTTTCTCAGGAAAATGCCCTCAGTCCAAAACCTTGCAGTTTGCTTTTCTTGAGGTGATGTATTTCACAAGCTTGTTTGAATAACCGTGGTTGCATCACAGCCATTATCCATGATTTGCTACTTGCTAGTTGGAGGCATGCTAGTCATTAGGGCCATTCTCACCTGGAAGGACTTTTGATTGGACAATAATCGGTGTAGTACAGGATGAGTCATCAATATTTTTGGTCAGTTTTTCCTGAAGAGAAATACGTACATTTTAAATATCAACGTTTTCAATGTTTTGAAGTACAGTATCAAAGCAAATATGCTGTTAATTTACTAGCAATTTTTAAGTAAAAATTGTTTCTACACCATTTTTCAGTGTAGACATGGACTTAAATTAAAAATGAAAAAATTCTGGTCCCCAAAATTTATTTATTTATTCTCTTGGATCATTTAGTATAAATTATAATTTATCATAAAATCTTTTGGTTTCGAAACACAAAATATATTACCAACTCTCCTCAAAAAAAAGAGAGAGAGAAAGAGAAAACTCAAACCGCCTTTCATCAGGAAAGCTGGGAGAGAAATATGTCCAAATCTCTCCCTCAATCCAAAACAAACATCTCTGATCTGTCTATACAACATAAACACTTTGTCTGGCTGTTTGCTTACACAGGGCACATGCAGAGTCTGAAATTTCTCTAATCTGATCTGATTCAAAGTGATTATTTCACAGTGATTTCACAGCATGTGATTGTTATAGCTGGACTGCTTGGCAGGTCACCACTGCTACTTGTCTTTTTTCCTTAAAGCAATCACTAATGTAATAAATAAAGAGTGCAGTCAAATATATTAAAAATATTTTCTCTTTTAATGTTAAATGATTACAGTGCATTGTGCAAGTCCTCAGGCATGCTATACACCTTCCACTGCATGATTAACTGTGATTTGCATCCTATGCAACAACAAACTGTCAAAAAATCTCTTTATTGTTTAAGGTGCATGTCTTATGCATTTTACTGAACACCTGATAGCTGTGATGGATATTATAAAACATAAACATTATTAACAGATTGCATGGATATAGATATTATTCCACCATGAAAACATTAAGATATATCAAAAGGCAGTGTTTGCAAAAGCAGAACTCACTCAACTGACTTGTAGCATACTGGAATGTAAATAACTGTGTTTTGTACTTGGATTGGTTAGAAATGTTCAAGAACATTTTAAAAAGTGAACTAAATGGCACTTGTTTGTATGTATTCAGACATTTATTGGGCAAACAAACTAACTAGTTGGATTGTGGCATCTATGGTTCTTTTCTATACTGTACTGTACTGCAAAATGTAATATAATGCTATAATGGAAAATTCACAAAGATCAGTAACCAACTGATCAAAAATCACTTGAACACTGTCTCAAAAGCTGGGCATTTATGGCTTTTAAGTTTTTTAAGGGCCGCCTTAAATTCTTTGCTAGATTTGTCCCACTTATGAATGCCTGTCAGTATATACTGTTTCCCAACACTGCGGCCCATGATTAAGTAGTTGCTCCCTAGGTTTTCCAGTTGTTGGCATGGACAGTCTGCTCCATTTTTCAGGTAAAGTTCAAGCTTCTTTAGGTCCTGCTTTTTCAGATTTCCAAGCTTCACCGCCTTCCTCCTTTTTTGTAGAATGACTTTTCGGTCTAAGTTGTCTGTTTTGACTTCCTTAATCTTCGTCTTGATTGCTACAAAAAGAAAAATGTAGGTTTCAGAAGTCATTAATGTTCATGAAAGTTTAAATGAGACAATTTCTTTGCACACCTATGAAGTCTTAAATAAATATCCAAAAGAGTTATGTAACATTTAAAACGGTTATGTAAAACCGTCATTAAAAAAAATCCTTCAAGTACTGACGGAAAATGCAAATATTTGAAGTATTTTTGCTTAAGGTCATTGTTGTATTTCTTTGCCATGGAGATGCTGAACACTTGGCTGTTTTTCATCATCTGTTGTCACATTTTAGCCAAGAACTCATTCTAGTTTATGACTTTCAGATGCTATTCTGTGCTAATTGTGCAAAGCTGCATGGTGCAATGTGTTGTATCGCAATATCGTCCAGGGTGTATGAGGATATGATTCTTGGGTACACATCAAATTCTAATTCCAACCAAGATCAATAAAGAGTCTGCACAATTTCTCCTAAACTTGCTCTATTAGTGATCCTAAAACAAAAAAAGTTCTTATTACCGATCCCTGAGGCACTCCTTAAATAACTGGTAATTCAAGCATTGCGTTATGAAAGAATTTAAGCATTTTAAATGGGTTATTATTAAATGGGTGTATTGTGGATAACAATGTTTATCATTACCAACAAAGCGGAGCAACTACTACACATATCAAAAACATTACAGTATCCTTTTAAAGTACTAGCTTTAAAATCATCCTCTGAGCCGCAAAATGTTTTTATTCCCTGGAGCCTTATTTTGACAAAACATCTATCATATGATGTATTTGCACTAGTGCAATGGAAGGAAAATGTTCAAAAAAGAAAGCCAAGAAACACAAACTATACATCAGGTTTTCCATTGATATATTTTCTCATATTTTTCTCAAATTTTAATTATAAGCATTTTGCTTAAAGCATTAACATTAATACATTCTACAGTGCTTCATGTGGTTACAATTACATTTTATGTTTTATTTATCTAAAATATATATGTTAATCAAAACTGATTATTAAACTCAGATTAGGTAGAAATATCTACCGGTTTAAGGTAACAACTGCATATTTTCATTTTCACATTCAACAGTGTTACACAGTTTTAGACAGTCATCCTATAATGACTAGAAAAAGCCTTTGCTGGGTTGGTGCTTGATAGCTTGCCATAAAATAAAAGGTCCCATGAAATTCTTGCCAGCGGCAAGCTTCCTGTCTTTGACAACATCTCAAACCCTGAAAAAAGACCTTCTGGATTCTGACCACGTCACTGGTTCTTAGAAACAACATTTGCAATGGAAGAAGTAGCTCTGCTTTTTTATAAATCCAAATATCTCCATTTGCGGTTGAAATCTAATAATCGACTGTTATGAGTATGTTGTTCTACAAAAAAAAAAAGAAAAAACGATAAATATACAGAGAGAAAAAAGGTTTGACCATGCTAAGTTGCATTTAAAAACAAAACAATGGAAATAGAACAACAAAAAGGATCTATTCAGAGGTAAACAATATTGGACACACATGTTGTTTTGTTTAAGCAGCAATAGACCATTCTTACTGTCTCAAGAGAGAAATAGATTTAAGGAGTGCAAATCCGGAAAGTAATATTAGAAATATTTTTTTCAGGCAACAATATTATTGGAAACAAACGTGTGGGCGGAAAACCTGGACCTGAGAGGAATCACTGATGGGAATCAGACGATCGGGTTTTGTTCTCTTGAAGTCATTAAGTGCTGGCCAATAAATGAATGTTAAGTAAAAACTAAATACATGTCAATAACCCTTGTTTATTTGTTTGTAATGCATCATAAACGTATCTAAACAAACAATAAGCCTTATCAAACCATAATTCATAAAAAGTCTAAACTTAAGACACACCTGATTCTTACTTTTATTTTTCACATTTTTAAATAACCTAACTGTAACAATATGTAACCAAAACAGTAAATAAAATAGTAACCAGAAACGTAACTGAGGCACAATTTATGTGGCTGCAACATATATTTTTTAAGAATAAAAAGGAAGATTAAAAAAATTAACTAATGTGAAATTCAGTCAAACAGCTAGAATGCACACCTGGGGATTTGTCCGTATCATCGCTGCTGGTGGTGTTCATAGAAATGCACACGTCGCCCAGGGGAAACTTGTCACAGTTGAGCATTTCAGGCCAAGGGAACCCAAACGCCTGCATAATAGGGGTACAACTGTCCCGGACAGCCTCGCACAGCCAGCGGCACGGATATATGGGTCTTTCGAGGCACACTGGGGCGAAGAGCGAGCAGAGGAACACTTGCGTGCCGGGGTGACAGGCTTTGTGCACCAGAGGAACCCAGCTGCCCGCTTGCTGCTTCACCTCCGCTATGGTTTCATGCTCCAGCAAATTGGGAAGCAGCATCTGTTGGTAGCCCACGTTAAAACACAACCTCAGGTCCTCGGGAATTTCCATGCACTGTGGGCTTTTGCCGTAAATGGGCACCCACGTCTCCGGTTTCCAAGTGTAGTACTCATACTCCGTAGCGTTGAGCGAAGGGAGGAAGACAGCTGGAGCGATGAACATCCACAGCTTGGGGAGAAGGTTCTTCATGGCACAAGAGCGGGGAAAATAACAGTTCTATCCAACTGCGTAGCACTTTTGAGACTTCAAAAGTATGTTTTTGCATTAGTACGGCACCAACTAGGTTTCTATGAGCTCCTCGTTCTCCACAGTCTTGATATGAGTGTCGCGCGCTGCCGTTCTGTTGCGCACGCGCTTGAAAGGTGAAACAACCAATGGTAATGCAACCGGCTTGGCATAACGCGAAGATTGCTCAATGTGCTTGACAAATATGTATATATATATTTTTTCTTCATGCAGGGGGACTACATTAATTCATTAACCCCTTGTGCCTACTAATTGAATGCATCTTTAGAAAATATAAAGACGTGTGTGCACGTGTAAAAAATATTTAAACTGAATTTTACAATTCACATTTTAATGCAATATATTATTGGTAATAGGCCTACAATTGGGGATGCATAAATCACTCTCTTAATACAAGTATCGGATATAAAGAACATAAAACAGTATCTTCTTTAGGGATCCCCAATTCGCGAATGAATCGTTCTTTTGAGTGTCACACTGTGGTCTATCACACTTTTATTTCTTTTTTTCCTGTCGATTCATAAAGTATGTTGTGTGAGGAAATATTTATATACATGCACAAATCTTTATTTTATATATTTTATATTTGCTCATAATATTTGTGACCCTGGACCACAAAACCAGTCATAAGGGTCAATGTTTTGAAATTGAGATTGATGCATCTCAATTTTACGAAAAGCTGAATGAATAAGCTTTCCGTTGATGCATGGTTTGTTAGGATAGGACCATATTTGGCTGAGATACAACTATTTGAAAATCTGGAATCTGACCATTTAGAAAATCACCTTTAAAGTTGTCCAGATGAAGTTCTTAGCAATGCATATTACTAATCTAAAATTAAGTTTTGATATGTTCACGGTAGGAAATTTACAAAATATCTTCATGGAACATGATCTGTACTTAATATCCTACTGATTTTTGGCATAAAAGAAAAAACAATAATTTTGACCCATACAATGTATTGTTGGCTGTTGCTACAAATATATCTGTGCAACTTTTGACTGGTTTTGTGGTCCAAGGTCACATTCTGCTAATAAATATAAAGCTGAAAAAATGTAATTGCATGTATTTATTTTAGTATCCTGAAACATTTAAGTTGACATCTGTCAGTTAGTAAAGAAAGATAAGTTGTCTTGTCTGAATCAGGAGAGAAATATACACAGAACAAGCACTGTTTATGAGTGATAGCAGTCCAAAATCCAGTGGACTTTGATGTGAGAAGTCAACAGGGGATGGACATCTTCACTGGAGGAAGCATTAGATAGAGGACTTGGAAGCAACATTTGTAATATTTTAATGATGGATTTGTTTAGAACATACATTAATCCTTTTACTTCATTAGACATTAATGTATGGACAAGTCATGTGCATAACTTGTGGATTATTGTGATGTTTTTATCCGCTGTTTGGACTCTCATTCTGACGGCACCCATTCACTGCAGAGGATCCATTGGTGATGTAATGCTACATTTCTCCAAATCTGTTCTGATGAAGAAACAAACTCATCTAGCCTACATCTTGGATGGTTGACTAAATCCTGAGGTTGACTAAATGTTCTTTTTTGTTGTTGTTGTGAACTATTCCTTTAAACCATCTTGGGTAAAACTGGCATCTGAACAGCTGCATTTGTTAAAGAGGCTCCAGGTTGAAAAGCTCTTGTGTAACAGACTAATAAAATGTATGTGAAAACGGCTGTACATGGACTGTATCAGTGGTACATCTGTAAAATGTCTGATCTAATTCTATAAAAGTTGCACAGCCTGATTTATAACAGTGTTTGTCAAGTCGGTCAAAGCAAGCCGGATGGCTCCTCTGGTACAAAGACACATTATTTAGAATTATAATGAAGCATCTGCAACTTTTGGCTGGGTTTCTAGGACTGGGATGCAGATGCTTGCGAGATGCCCTGCGCTGCGTCTCATTTGCTTTTCACACTGCATGAGAGCAGCTTCTACCCAAGTCTTACTTCAACCATTACAAATGCTAATGTGGGCATTTCCTCTCTCACATAACTGCAGCTGTGTACTGGCTTTCATAACCACACGATTATTTCACAATGTTCATAATGAAGTGACAGCTGAATGAAAACAGACATGCTGTCATGGGATGCCAAACTCGTCGTCACTTAAGATGTTTTAATTACACCAAAATCTATCTGTCATCATGATGTGTTTACCCGTGATTTCTCCACACGAGATGATCTTTGGTGGTAGCAGACCACGTATCCCTCCAGTGAGACCACCTGTTGTAAGCAGACTGCATGTATAAATGAGGGTCATTCAGAGATTTATGAATGTCTCCACTCATGACTTGGCTGGAATCAGATATTTTCCTGATATTTTGTACAGCAGTCATATTAGTAAAACATATTTTCTGTTCCCCTAAAATTGCATTGGTGAAATATAGATAAAGACTTGATTGAGGACTGAGTTGTGTTTTAGGGTATTTGATATAGTTTTGGTAACTTCGTTCATAGAATGATAGTCAATAAATTCAATTATAAAACTGATAGTTCCCCGATATATTAAAGCATGCCAAACACAAGGTCACTAAATCGCTTCACAGCACCAACATTTGATTATTTTTGTAGAAAAAAAATACAGATGTACGACAAAAAATAAAATGCATATTATTTTAATTTTGCTGAATTAATGTTTTAAACAACATCCTTAATAAATTCTTAATATTTTTATTAAAAGGTAAACATTAATTAAAATGATTTTACCCAGATCTATGTTATCATTTACTAAAATTAAAACTGAAATCATTATAAACATTTTCATTGCTTAAATATATAAAAAAATATTATTATTAATATTAAATATTAATACTAAACACTAATAAAAAAAATAACATTACTTCATAAACATTAACTGAAATAAAATATAAAAAATATTTTAGTAAGCTTATTTTATTTAACATTTCTCATTTTCATTTTCATTGAAGTACTAAAATAGCTAAAACTTAAAAAAAAAACTATATATGTCATGATCTCTAGCTGGAGTGCCCGTGAGCTTCATTTCCCATAATCCTTTGCCCGGACTCATCAACACTCACTCTTTGCACCTGTGTCTCATTTACCCCGTCTGCTCACCCCATATAAGCCTGGTTTAGTTGGTCATTCTTTGTGAAGTCTTGTAAGTGTTCCACTGCATCGCTGAGCGTTTCTATCCCCTTGTCCAAATACCCACACTTGCAGTCTTGGCCTCTTGAGAGCGCGTGCGCGCGACTGTCCCAAGTCTTAAAAACGCCAGAGCGCAGTGCCCTTAAAGCACACTAAATCCACACTATCTCGAATACCGCTCCGGAGCGCTATTCGAGGCTTAGTGTATCCCATCATGTTCTAGAAATAAATCGTGAGACTTTTTGTCGAGATCTCGCGAGAGGTCACGGAAACCTTTCCGATGCAAGTTAAATATTAACATAATAATTAGATATTACATATAATTTGGTAGAAAACACTGTTTTTACGTTTTATTGGTGCAAAGATGAGTAGTGGTGATATTTATTTTGTACAACATTTGCAACCGCTTTTTATCACTTAATTAGAAGCACCACAAATTAAAATTGTCATGTTATAGGGACTACTGAACAGACATTTAGAAGTTTATTTTAAAATGCTAAGTATTTGAAATTCAAATACAGCTATGTAAACAGTTGCATTTTTCCAACACTACAAGTGTGTCCCATCAGGTAATGAAAAGTTTGACACACACTTGTGGTCTTCATCCTCACTTGAACACTTGGCCCAAAAGTGCCCGTGAGCTTCATTTCCCATAATCCTTTGCCCGGACTCATCAACACTCACTCTTTGCACCTGTGTCTCATTTACCCCGTCTGCTCACCCCATATAAGCCTGGTTTAGTTGGTCATTCTTTGTGAAGTCTTGTAAGTGTTCCACTGCATCGCTGAGCGTTTCTATCCCCTTGTCCAAATACCCACACTTGCAGTCTTGGCCTCTTGAGAGCGCGTGCGCGCGACTGTCCCAAGTCTTAAAAACGCCAGAGCGCAGTGCCCTTAAAGCACACTAAATCCACACTATCTCGAATACCGCTCCGGAGCGCTATTCGAGGCTTAGTGTATCCCATCATGTTCTAGAAATAAATCGTGAGACTTTTTGTCGAGATCTCGCGAGAGGTCACGGAAACCTTTCCGATGCAAGTTAAATATTAACATAATAATTAGATATTACATATAATTTGGTAGAAAACACTGTTTTTACGTTTTATTGGTGCAAAGATGAGTAGTGGTGATATTTATTTTGTACAACATTTGCAACCGCTTTTTATCACTTAATTAGAAGCACCACAAATTAAAATTGTCATGTTATAGGGACTACTGAACAGACATTTAGAAGTTTATTTTAAAATGCTAAGTATTTGAAATTCAAATACAGCTATGTAAACAGTTGCATTTTTCCAACACTACAAGTGTGTCCCATCAGGTAATGAAAAGTTTGACACACACTTGTGGTCTTCATCCTCACTTGAACACTTGGCCCAAATACAGGAAATACGTCATATAAGTAGTCAAGTGCAAAGACCGCAAGCGTGGGTATTTGGACAAGGCTTGTGTATCTTGGTTTTTGGACTGATTGCCTGTGTGTTGACCCTGGCCTGCTGTCTGATTTTGATTCTGGACTTTCCTAATAAACACTGCATTTGGATCCTCACTCAGTCTCTGAGCAGTTCCGTAACAATATAGACATATTTTTTAAAAACTATGAAATTGTCAGAAACAAACTTACTAAAACTTAAAACTTAAAATGAAATATATATATATATATATATATATATATACACACATATGTGTGTGTATGTAATACTAAAATAACACTGATGCATATAATTAAATAAATAATATGGATATATTTAACAACTGATTTATAAAACTGCAATAATGAAACAAAAGTCAGAGTTGAATGATTCAAAACAAAATCTTTCACAGACAAATGTTTGTCATTTCTGGTCTTAATTATAGTGCTGGGAGTTTCCTCAATAGAGGATTGATCAAAAAAAGCTTGTGTGAATCGAACGTCCTTTAAACAAACGCTCTTGCCTGTTAAACTGCAGCTGAAGTGCACTTACAGCAAACTTGATACACCGAGAATGCTATCAAATAAAACATTACTGCACAACATGCTGTTTTTACAAAATATTGTCTGATATATGATCTAACAAATGGTTTTTAGAGATCTCACAGACTGTCAAGGTGAGTACTGAATACTGAGTTCATCCAGTGCTGTCTAAAATGAACTGAGTGATGGTGAAAACTTTGTATTAAATGAAAAATGGCCCAGGTGTCCCACGGGAACCTTTAGGAATACATGATCTCACCGCTGTATCATTCATCACGGAAGGCTGGCTGGACCGCTGCTGTAAAATAAGGGTGCTTCCTTGCGTTCTCAATCATGAAGACTTTTCTCTGTTGTATGTCACCCTGTAGAAGTCATCCAAGTAGGATTTGAAAAACACAGATGGAGAGAGAACTGTTTTAGGCATGAACCTTTAGTTTTAGTTATGAGATTACCACTTCATTTGAGCTAGCCTACTTCTGAAACTGTTGCACAATATTCTTTTATTTTTATATTAAGTTAGATAAAGTATAGCCTATTTTAATGTGAAATAGCGGTGAGCTGGCAATGGTGTTTATTTTTAAGTAAATTTGATGCTCACCAAATAAGTTAATTCACAATACTTCATCTTTAAGGTGATGAAAAATAAAAATACAATACAAATTTTCGCCATAATAGAAGAATAGAGTTGGTGTAGCAGCGGAACTGATGAGTAAAGCCAAAGGTTCCTCCCGGACTGTGTTTTGTGGAGGACAGGAGGTTGAATAACAGGAAGAGGAGCAGCAGCTACTATGGCGGAGGTGCGTGAATAAAAACAAAATTTCATTACACTTTTCTTCATGTTCATATTGACAAAGGTTGACGTCTGAAATAATGCGTTATAATAAAACGTTCGCCCTCCAACTGTTTGATTGATACATAGGTGTCCGTGTAATGCCGCTATTATTTGACACGTTAGCGTTTCTCCAGTGGTCGTCAAATATAAATATCGACGTCCGTGATCCTCACTTTTACTGACAATATACTCATACAAATTTCAAACCAGGTATCATATTTAAAACGAGCTTCATGTTGTCATTAGATTTCAGTCGTTTTATTTAAATGCAACTTACTGTATTTGTTAATGATGCTGTAAGGGTTGTGTGTGTAGTTTCGGTGTATATAGGTATGATTGCCTGTGTTTTTAATAATCAACTTTGATAGTAATTAAAAAAAATTCTCGGTCATCAAATCATGATATTGGAATGATTTCTGAAGGATCATCATGTGATACTGAAGATGAGTGCTGAAAAACCAGCTCTGCCTTCACAAGATTAAATTACATTTGAAAATATATTCAAATAAAGAAGCAGTTATTTTAAATAGTAATAATATGTCATAATATTACAGTTTCTTAATATTAAAAAATATACATTTCATATTTATTTTGACTTGGAAAACCTTAAGTTAGTATAACCCGTTATTGGCTCTTAACTTGTAATATTTCATAGATTTTCTTGTAGGTGAGCAATGTCAACTTGTATGTCTGCATCACAGGAAAAAACACTTTCAGAGTTTAAAGGCGAGACACTGCAGGTGAACAGGGTAAAAAAAATAACTAATAGTTATCGCCTTACCTAGTTGATTGATTACATTGATAATTGCAAAAAAAATTTGTATTGCAAGTTTTCTAAAATGTCAGGTTTAAATATGCAAATGAGGCGTTTTCTAAGAAATATGCGCTAATTAAAATACATTTCTAGTAGTGGTCGACCGATATGGGTTTTTTGACAGCCGCTGCCGATATCTTGGAAAGCAGGGTGGCCGATATAATTGTATTTATTTTCATTTATATTTAAGAAATGTTAAATCATTTGAAAATGGATTAAAAATAATTGTGTAAAATAAACATTCTTATACTTTAGAAGACAAAGCATTTTTCACAAATAAATAAATATTTAATAAAAATCTAATTATAAAGGAAGTAAACACTGAAACCAACAGGGCACTCAGTATTCTGTGAAGTTTGTGTGCATTAGAAATCTTTTTTCTTTCTTTTTTTTCAAGTAAAGCCAAGGTAACACTCATTTTACATACAGCATGCAATGAAAATGACATGAATATGACAGCGGGGAAATGCATAAAGCGCTGCATAATTTGAAATCACTATTTTAAAGTTTGTCGATCGCGCGTTTCCAGTCAAGCAGAACTCTCCTCCTGTCAGCATTAATTTTTCACGGACCGACTGTCACCTAGAGAACACGTGATCATGCAGGATACAAATGCACACTTCAACTAGATTCAACTAAGTCTGCAAGGTTTGTGAAATGAAATGTTCATTAGTCATTCAAAAATTTGTTTAAATGATATAAATGGGTATTTGCTGAATGCTGATGGCAAATGAGAAAGTATAATGTTTGCCTTACTATTACTAATAATATTAAAGCAATCGTTATAATACTTTTTGTATACATTTTAATTACTTTGTTTAACAGTTAACAAAGTTAACAGTTAACAAACTTTGTTTATCTGATTATTAGATAGACTTCTATCCATATTAGACAGAACTGTGTTCAGGCGCTGGCATTCACTCAGCGCCGTCAAAATAAATGTCCCGCCTCGAACACATCGGCCAACCAGAAAAACTTATCGGCCAATGCCGATATTTGAAAAATGCCAAATATCGGCCGATATATCGGTCGATCACTAATTTCTAGTACAAAAATCTGAACACTGGATGAGGTCAGTTTCAAAATTCTTGATTCATTTTTTTGAAATTAGTCTAATGTTTTTACAGAGAGAATTTTTGGGTATCTCATTTTTGTCACTCCATAATTCATGTTTTGGGGAATAAAATGTTGTATATAATCAAGCAAATGATATGTGAACAAATCCCTCAGTAAAAACCTTCAGGATATAGATGGGAATAAAAATGTAAAGTTTGGTGTGTGTAAGTGCTACTGAAGTGGAGATTTATGGCTCAGTGTAGGAGAAAAAACTCATTTTGAGAAAACGGCCTTTAAAAATATGTATTGTAAATGAAATCTATTGACACAGATAAAGTGCTATAAAAGAAACAATTAACGGTGTTTTTTTGGATGTTTTCTATTCTTTCCACTAGTCTGAAAAAAAAACACTTTATGAAAAACCAAAAAGTCAAAAATCTCAAACTTCAAAACATCAGTGTTTTTGCCTGCAGTGTCTCCCCTTAAAGAACTTAAAAGGTGGAGATCACTATTTTTTGAGGATAGAAGATGTATTGTGTTTTAATAACCTGTAATCTGTGGTTTTCTGAACAGACGCACAGCTTGCAGGACCTGCGGCAAGCAGCCGTCGCCTCCAAGGTTTTTGTTCAGAGAGACTACACTTCTGGAACCATCTGCAAGTTCCAGACCAAGTTCCCAGCAGAGCTGGAGAGCAGGGTGTGTGGAGATCCATAGCAAACACAAAAGAACCATTTACCACTAATCTGTATTTACTGATGTCAAATATATCCAAAGCTGTGGCACATGGATTCTGAATACTGATAATTGTTTTGTTGTTACAGATTGACAAGCAGCAGTTTGAGGAGACCATACAGACCCTGAATAATCTCTATGCAGAGGCGGAAAAGTTGGGCGGCAGGTCATATCTGGAGGGCTGTCTGGCCTGCCTCACTGCGTACACAATCTTCCTCTGCATGGAGACTCACTATGAGAAAGTGAGTTGACAGAGCGATAGGCTCTAGATGTCATCAATATCATATTGTGCGTATGGATTTCAGTATTGTTGAATTCATTCAGGTGCTGAAAAAGATTGCCAAGTACATCCAGGAGCAGAATGAGAAGATCTACGCTCCTCTTGGGCTTCTCCTGACTGACCCCATAGAGAGGGGCCTCAGGGTTGTATCCTTCCTACAGTTTTCTGACCTGACTGAATTGCTTGATTTTTTAAAAAGAAATGTATACTTTTATTCAGCAAGGATGCATTAAATTGGTCAAAAGTGATAATAAGTAGGGGTGTAACGATCCATCGATATGAATCAATCCATCGATTAAATATCTAACGATAAGATGCCACACGTAAAATATCGATATCTGTAATATAAATAGACACCTTATTTTGACACTGTCCACATTTTCACCAATGTCCGTCTATGCATTACCGCGAAAGCGTGCACTCTCGTTCAAACTCACATGTCGGGACGATAAGACTGCCTGAAGGGCGAGTGTAAAGTTGACGAAATTGTCTAGCTTTTGTGAGAAGTTTTCAGAGAATGGCTTCGCTGAAAAGAATTTTCAGGAATGGCTGTTGAAAATGTAGCGTTGCATCATATGAATAAATTACAGTTTAAAATATATTCAAATAGAAAACGTTTTATTTAATTGTAATAAAATGTCACAATATTGCTGTTTTTAATGTATTTTGGAACAAATAAATTCAGCCTTGGTGAGAATAAGAGACCTTTCAAAATCCTGTCAAAAAATCTTACATACCCAAACTTTTGAATTAAAAAAAAAAAAACTTGCAGGATATTTATGACACTTTATTTCCTTAACTTGAGTTTTCAAAGGTGGAGATCACTATTTTCGAGGATAGAAGTATTGGGTCAAGATAAAACACACCAAAGGTAAGTCCTTTTGAACCCGAATATGATGATATCCCATATATTTAGTGCTTTGGATCATCATCATCTTGAAATAATGCATTGTGTTATTTCTTTCCTGCAGGATGATGTTTGTAACGTGATGATTGGCGTGCTGGACTCAGAACCTGCTTTTCCATCTCATGATATCACAACCCTATTGCTTTAAATGTAGATAGCATACCTTTAAGTTCAGACCATTGATCCATTAATGTTTTGTTTTTGTTTTTGACAGAGGAAGAGCGTGGTTATATTATGTATCTTAGTGAAATTCATCTAACAGCTTTCCAATGTCTTAAATCTATGTTGTGCCATGTAATTTTATATTGCAGCTCCAGTGCGTTCTTTTCTCTTGTTTTCTGTATATACTTGTCTTGAATGGGAAGTATAGATTAAGTGCACAATGTTCAGTCACAATACAGTTGCATCTTGATTATTCAAATCTTTTGTGACCATGTTCTCATAGTAAAAATGTGTTTTTGAGAAATCTGCTCCAATAAATGCTTGTTAAAGCGGTCATAACATTCATGAAGTAGCTTCAGTTTTGTGTACGTGGAAATTTGAGACTGGTAGTCAGTTTGTTATATTTAAAGATTTTATGTCATCAGTTTAGTTACTTCAAGTCACTGTTCTATTCCATTCCCCTCTAGCAAAAACCGTTTGTCTTTTCTTCCATGCTGTTTTAACACTACATTTGACTATTTACCATTGAAATACTGTACTTTTATTGGGGTCCGCAATATAATCCTTATTATACACAAATGCCATAAATCCTTAAAAGGCATGGTTTGCGTTTGATATTGCATCTCCAGCTTGTATTTCAGACTGCTGTCAGTTCAGACTGTTTCTAGCATAAATCTTTTTATCAGTGTTGTATAATGTCTTTTTTTGAAAATCTTTTGACACTTATTTAAATGATGTATCGTACTATAAATAGTGTTTTCTTGAACAAATTAATTCCGTTGTCTGCATTTTTTCTGCATACACAGTGCTGGGAGATTACTTACAAATTGTAGTCTTGCAAATACAATTTGAAGCAAATTACATGATGAAAAATGTAGTCAGTAATGTAATCTAGATAGGTAATGGATTCTGATGATTGGTTACTTTTGGATTACTTTTCTGTTTGTTTACCTGCATGTCAATGCGACCATTAACATCAAAGAAATGTAACTTTAAATATTTAGAGGACTTCAATATTCAGGACTTTTGACTAACAAAAAAAATTATAGTAGTAATAAACGGGTCATTCCTGGGGTTTGGTGTCTTGGACACATAACACTTAAAAAATGAATCACATTTTTTAAAAATCAATTCTTGTGTAATCATGGTAGGGAGCTGTAAAACGGGAAAAATAATTTTAGTATATAAATACATGGTGCATATAAATTTAAGCAATTATGAGCCAAATTAAATGAGAAGGACCAAAAATGTCCACCCTGTTAGGGACAAATGAACAACAATTTGAAAGATTTATTTATGAATATGTAAAATTTAATAGAGTTTAAATACACTACTTTTTCAACTTAAACATCAATTGCTATGACTATCACTATGTACACTAAATGTGTTGTTAGGTTTTCTGCCTTAATAGGGTGGACATTTTGACTTAAAATTAGCCATTACACATTACATTACAAAATCGTCTGAGCAAAAAATGCTAACACAGAAGGTTTGTAAAAGAAAAAATAGAAGTATTTTTTTTAAATGGTACTTTTAAAAATGAGAAATTCTATTTACTTTTTTTCATATTTCCCTTAACGGGGTGGACATGTTGAAGTTGACCACATCAGACTGATGTTTACATGAAAACTGCGATGGCATGGTCAAAGTCTTCCAGGTTTTAAATATTTTTGTCGGATACACTGGCAATGTTTAGTTAGTTTAGTTTAACTTATGTAATTATTTGTCTCATACATAGATTAACTGACTGAAATGTGCTTTTATCCCCAAATTCAGACGCATGGATAGCAGATTATTTGACACCGCATCTACATGGCTATACATGGCGATACTCGCTATATTCAATATAGATGCACAGTAGAACGGGGGGTAATTGCACCCCTGACCGCTAGAGGGAACTAAAAGCTTTCACATGTGTACCGAAAATCTTCAGGACGTCACTGGTGCCGGTTCAATTTAGTGTTAGTGTTGTTACTGTGTTGCGGTTATGAAGAGTTGTCTTTTTGACTGGGGGTTAATCGCGTTTAAAGGTCTCTTTCGAGTTTCGAGTCTAAACCAGTCGCGTCTTGAAACGCGTTTAATGTTATTGAGTGGGAGTGGCGAGCTAAGCTAGTACCTTAGCTAATGTTCAAGTGAGTTTAGTTGTTTAATGTCATTCAAGTCCCCTGATAATACTTAGCTATTTGTATTTGACTCAAACTTGAGCAGGTGACAATAAAATAACGGCGTAATGGCTTTTAGGTTTTAATTTGACAGTTGTATGTGAATTAATGATCAAATCTGTGCCTTTAGTTTGCCTCAGTGAACTCGAGCTCAGTGGTGTTTGGCCTGTAAGTTACTGATCCGCTCCTTAATATTTCTTTTCTCTCTCTCAAGTGTGTAGAGACTAAAGCATCTCCTGTAAGTCTCTGTGGATGAAGATCGTCGTCCTCTGACACCCTGGCTCTTCCTCGTGTCAATGGCTGTTACCTCCCCAAACAAGAGACTGAATTCATCCATACAGTCCTGGAGGAGCTGGATGTGTTTCAACAGAGAAATGAGCACAAAAGGTAATTTCATCACACCTCTGAAGAAGAGACACTAGCAGCTTTCATTAATAATGCTCACCAACATTATTAGAAATGTTTGATAATACTGTTGGTCATGATAGAAATGTGAACATGCAGTTCACAGTCATACAGGGACAGGAGGACTACATTGGCTGATAAACAGCCACCCAGAACACCCTTGCAACTGCATAGCAGCATGCTAAAAGCATTGAAAAACCTCTTAGGAACAGCAAATTAGCACACTAGAAACAATTGAAACCTCATAAATTGCATAGCAGCATGACAGAACAAGACTCAAAACTACATAGAAACAGATCAAAAAGCACTCCAAATACTCGAGCAGCTGCATGGCAGAAAACAAAAAACATTCAAAACCCTTTACCTTACAATACCCTATTGCAACCCATTAAAAACACTCCAACATCCTAGCAACTGCAGTGACTTGACAACCACCCTAATACTGGCAATGAATTTTACTTCTATCACACTCATATGTACAGTCGTGGTCAGAATTATTGGCACCCTTGGTAAATATGATCAAAGAAGGCTGTGAAAATAAATCTGCGTTGTTAATCATTTTGATCTTTTATTTAAAAAAATTCCCAAATATCTAACCTTTCATTGAACTAAAACAATTGAAAATGGGGGGACATCTCATTATGAAATAAATGTTTTTCTCAAATACACGTTGGACACAATTATTGGCACCCCTAGAAATTCTTATGAGTAAAATATCTGTGAAGTATATTCCCATTCATATTTACAATTTTGAGCATACCAGGGTGATTATGAACATGAAATTATCCAGCCATGGCTTCCTGTTTCACAGGAATATAAATAGAAGGGAAAACAAAGGCCAATTTCCCTTTACCATCCATCACAATGAGAAAAACCAAAGAATATATTTCTGATGTGCAGCTAAAGATAATTGAGCTTGACAAATTAGAAAGTGACTTTAAGAAAAGAGCTAGAGCAGCGAAAATTCCCATTTCCACCATCAGGGCAATAATTAAGAATTTCCAATCAACAGAAAATGTTACAAATCTGCCTGGAAGAGGATGTGTGTCTATATCGTCCTAATGCACGGTGAGGAGGAGAGTTTGAGTGGCTAAAGACTCTCCAAGGACCACAGCTGGAGAATTGCAGAAAATAGTTGAGTCTCAGGGTCAGAAAACCTTAAAAAATCTAATCAAATCAAACAGCACCTACACCTCGTGTTGTTTGGGAGGGCTTAAAAAAAATCAAGAAAAGAAAATGCTCTCATCCAAAAACAATCCACAGCATATTCTTTTGTCAGACATGACTGGAACTTCAAATGGGATTTGCTTTTTAGCAACAAACAAAAGTACCCCATGTGTACAATGAAATATACTGCTGTATTTGTAATGTTGTGGGCCTATATTTCTGCTGGAGGTCCTGGACATCTTGTTTAGATACTTGGCATCTTTGATTCTATCAAATGCCAACAGATAAAACATCACAAAGTGACTGACTCCGTTAGAAAACTTATAATGGGCCATGTTTGGATCTTCCAGGACAATAATCTAAAAACAAACCTTAAAAACAACACAAAAATGGTTCACTGAGCACAAAACCAAGCTTCTGCTATGGCCAGTCCAGTCCTCTGAGCTGAACCCTATAGAAAGTGAGCGTGGTGAACTGAAGAGAAGAAGCACCAGCATGGAGCTGGGAATCTGAAGGGTCTGGAGAGATTCTGGAAGAAGGAATTGTCTCTGATCTCTTGTCAGGTGCTCTCTAACCTCATCAGGCATTATAGGAGAAAACTCAGAGCTGTTATTATGCCAAATGGAGGTTTCAAAAAGCATTGAATAAAAGGGTGCCATTAATTGTCCAATGTGTATTAGAGAAAAACATTTGTCATAATGATATTTCCCCCATTTTAAATTCTTATTTTCCAATGAAAGGTTAGATTTATGTGAATTTTTTTAATAAAAGATCAAAATGATTAACCATGCAGATTTATTTTCATAGCCTTCTTTGATCATATTTACCAAGGGTGCCAATAATTCTGACCACGGCTGTATGTGTATTTTGGGCTTCCTGCCATATTGTCTAATTGAGATGTTCTGAACTGCAGCGTTCTACTCTTCCCTCCTGTCCCGAGCCGACTTCGCTTCCTGATTCACCAAACCAGTGCAAAGCATCCCAACCTCAGCACCTTCTCTGTGGGCGAGGGCTGCGCTCGCAGAGTCGTAGTGTGCTATTCAGACCTCAGGTAAAGCTGCCAGAGCTCATGTCACATGACACACTCATGGAGTTTTAGTGTCTCATCATTGTGGTGCCAGTGCTGAATGCTAACTGATTACATGGAATCTGGATTACGTAATCCCATTCCAAAAATCAAGAAATTGTGATTAAATTAAAAAAATACTCGTAGTCAGACAACACTTACTTTTATATTGATTACATATTATTCACACAACAGCAATTTATTGATTCTCCCTAACTCTTTTTAATCTTTTAAAATGTCCTTTTTTAAATGTGACCCTGGAGCACAAAACCAGTCTTAAATCGCTGGGGTATATTTGTAGCAACAGTCAAAAATACATTGTATGTGTCAACATTTGATTGTTCTTTATGCCAAAAATCATTAGGACATTAAGTAAAGATCATATTCCATAAAGTTTATATATATTCCAAAAATTTATTTTGTAAATTTCCTACTTTAAATATATAAAAACTGAATTTTTGATTAGTAATGTGCATTGCTAAGAACTTCATTTGGACAACTTCAAAGGTGATTTTTCTCAATATTTTGTTTTTTTTTAAATAGTTGCATCTCGGCCAAATATTAAATCATATCCTAACAAACCATGCATCAATGGAAAGCTTATTTATTCAGCTTTCAGGTGATGTATACATCTCAATTTCGAAAAATTAACCCTTATGACTGGTTTTGTGGTCCAGGGTCACAAATAGTATTTAATGCAGGGATTCACAAACTTTTTTTTTGTCAGACAAAAATACATTTACTTGAAGTACTACTTGAGATTTTAAGGTAATAAGAGTTGATAATTAAGTAACATATTTGCATGTTCACTGTTATAAGCTTTTCATTAAACTCACGGACCCCCTGCAGTTCCATCACAAAGCCTATTTCGCGATGTGATTTTCTTTAATGCACTTCATGTTGTTAATTAACAATTGATTGAAATATATTTACTTTCTCTTTGTATTTTACTATCAATATGGTAGAAGAATGTCCTATGTAAATTAGGGTTGCAAAGGGGCAGAAACTTTCCAAAGTTTCCGTAAATTCCCAAAAGTGTCCAAATAATCCCAGAAAGTTCCTTACATTTCTGGAAAGTTTCAGAAATGTTCTGCCTTTTTGCAACCCAAAGTTAAATTCAATGCGATAAACATTAGTTAGGTCAAAAGTAATCTAAAACCAAAAAAAAAAAGTACTCCGATTGCATTACCTAAAATGTGTGATGTAACAGATTACGTTACAAACTACAATTTCTGTGTGGTGCATCGGACAGGTTGCCAGAAGAAGACCAGATAGATGCGAAGGGCAAATCCAATGAGCGAGCGCGCAGTCGGGACAGAGACATGGAGACCAACAGCAACACACGCTCACTGGAGACCAGCTTCAACAACAGACGGAGAGCCAGACGGCCAGACAAGGCTATTTACGTTCCGCGTGTTATGAGAGACAAGATAGATCTGGAACAACCGAATCTCAAGGAATCATCTGTGGAATCCTGCTCTGCCATTGCTAAGGAACCTCTTGTAGCCAATCAGAAGCCAGAGGTGGACCGCACTGGCCAGTCACTGGGCGATGAGGAGATTGTGCAGCTTTCGAGGTCGGGCCCATCACCGTGGCCTCCAGCCTGGGACCAGACTGTGACTTTCTTCACATCTCTGACATTAGATGACGAAACAGATGAAAATTGTGCCAACAACACGGCCCTTCCCACTGATGCCACACTCCAGCAGCAGGAGGTTGATGAAAGTTTGCTCTCGGAGGTATTGTAACTTAATGGGTCTCATTCACTGAATAAATAGTTATTCAGATAATAGCAGATTAGAATTAAAAATTTAGAAACTTAAATAAAAATTAATTTATTATTAAAATAATTGCAATTTATAATAAAGAAAAAAAATTCTCGAAATAAATTTTTTTTATTTATTTTTGCTTCATTGTGCTAAAATAAATAAAAATGAATACCAAACAACAAAATGACTAAAACTTTAACTAAAAAATTACATCAAATTAAAAACAAATTCTAAATATTATTAAAAACTATAATGGTATCGCAATACTGAAGTAAAACTGGTCAAAATCGCATTTAAAAAAAAAACAGACAAGTTGCATCAGTGTGTAATTCACATTTCATTATTAAATTAAGAAATAATGTAAAATAACAGTAAATGAAACGAAACTGGCGAAAACATTATAAACACTATAAACATTTATTTTAGTTCCTTTCACTCCACAATAAATCCTTTAAATTTAACGATATTCAGAACTGAAATAAAAAATAGAAGTATAAAACAAACACAAATTATAGTGGCATTAATTATAAACAATATTTACTGTAAATGCCAAACCTAAACAGATTTATGTAAAGCAAAAACAAAACTTTGGCTCACTTGGCTACCTCTCTTATTCAGCACAAATCCAAAAGTTATGTTTTGCTTGCTTAATGTTGCAGTATAGAAATTGCAGTACATTCAGATGATAATATAACAGGATTTATATTCTGGAAAATGCAGTAGTATAGAGATGAAATGTCCTCAATTTAGAATAAATATTAGTACAAAACTTATTGATCACTTGATTGTGAAAACGTTTGTATGCGCAGTAATTGAATGAGAGCTAATGCATCTCTTACCATATTTCCAGTCATCTTTATTCTGTCTGTTCTCACACACTGTCCTTCATTCTTCTTGGTTATTAGGTCAAAGCCAAGCTAAAACATGGGGACATCACCATACTCAACACCTGCATTGATTTCCCCGCCTATGCAAACATCTGGCTGGACCCTCAGGAGTTCAGCCACGTCATTGAGATCTACGACTTTCCTGCCATGTTTAAAACAGACGACCTGCTTGATGCCTTTTCTGACTATAGGTGATATGTCGCCTCTATATTCTGACAAAAAGTAGTGATACAGATCTATAAAGTGCCACCGATCTGCTTCTGTTTCCAGTGAAGGGGGGATGAAGATCAAGTGGGTGGATAACACTCATGCTCTCGGAGTGTTTTCAAGTCAGTCGGCAGGTATCGTTTCAGTAGCCAGCATTTTTTTCAAGGATGATTATTCTTTATATTCATATGTTTGACGAACGCATCTTTGACTCTGTTCAGCTACGCAGGCACTGTCCCTCAAACATCCCATACTGAAGACCCGCGCGCTGCTAGAGGGGAGCCAGAAAGCAAAGTGGAAAGCAACCAGGCGTGCAGGTACAGAAAAGACACCTTTCAGAAAGAGGGTTTCACTTTAGAAGACTTGGTGTGTCCACGATAAAAAAAATCTGGTTTAAAAACCCTTTTTTTTTTCGTTTTTAAGGAAAAGATTATGTAAGGATTCTAAAACTGAAGTGGTGTAACAATCAAGAGAAAAGTAATAACATGCATATCATTTAATTGTTTGAGGTCGATACGTTTTTTTAATGCGTTTGAAAGCCTTTGAAAGTTGAAAATGCTCACCAAGGCTGCATTTATTTCATCAAAAGAATACAGTAAAACAGCAATATTGTGAAATATTATTACAATTTGAAATAACATTTATATTTTACTTTTTTTTTTTTTTTATTAAACTTATTTCTGTGATGGTCATTACTCTAGTCTTAAGTGTCACATGATTTATTATCATTGTTGAGAACAGTTTTGCTGCTTAATATGTTTGTGGAAACCGTGACACGTGTTTATTTCAGGTGCTATATTAAGTTAGGGATAGTTCACCCAAAAATGAAAATTGTCTTTAATAACTCACCATCATGTCGATTCCAAACCCGTAAGACCTTCGTTCATCTTCAGAACACAATTAAGATTTCAAAATTTAGAAATGAAATGAAATCCGAGAGCTTTCGGACCCTGCATAGACAGCAACGCAACTGAAATGTTCCCAGACCCAGAAACGTAGTAAGGACTTCAGTAAAATAGTTCATGTGATATCAGTGGTTCAACCGTAATTTTCGAAGCTGCGAGAATACTTTTAGTGCGCAAAGAAAACAAAAATAATGACTTTATTCAACAATTCTTCTCCAAATCATGTCTTCTGCCATTATCGAGAGGAACGTATGCGTCGCGGTACTCTCCGTAATGGCGAGAATCCAAATATAATTATTAAAGTCGTCATTTGTTTTCTTTGCGCATAAAAACTATTCTCGTTGCTTCATAAAATTGCGGTTGAGCCACTGATGTCACAGTAGGCGCGTTTCCATTACAGATTTGCGCAAAACTTTGGCAATATTTTATAAATGTCGATTAAAAAAGTATTGCGAAATGACGGTTTCCATTAACCAATGTTATGCGACTAAAACGTAACCTTTTGTCTCTCGCGATAAGTCATAGCAACGGATTTTGGTGGGATTTTGACGGATTTTGGCTATATTTATTCAAAGGAGGCGTATGCGTGTATCTGTACAGAAGCAGCACAAAGAGACACTTCAGAAGCGTGCATGGCGTGGCTGGATTCTGGAATAAACACAAGCATTGTGGCCGCAATCAGCTTCAGTGGCCGTATCAGAGCCACACTGCACCGCAGACATGTGCAGTGTAAATTGTCTACTCTAAGCATTAATGGTAGGGAAAGCCCCTTATACTGGAGAGCGGCCACGTATGATGTTTCTTAGAGTTTATAGTACACTGAAGAATGATCATATGACTTTTTATATATGCCATGTGACCTGTAAATGCGAAAAAGCAGTTTCCATTGCAGTTTTACTAATTATTCCTTTTTCGCATTGCCTGAAAACCCCCCTCATGTGAACGTAAAAACTTTTTTGCGATATATGGGCGTTTTTGCGAAATTGACGTGTTTCCATTAGGTGTATTTTCAATTCGCAATTTCAATTTGTGCAATTTGAAGGGTAATGGAAACACGCCTATGAACTATTTTACCGAAGTCCTTACTATGTTTCTAGGTCTTACAACATTTCAGTTGTGTTGCTGTCTACAGAGTCTCTCGGATTTCATCAAAAATATCTTAATTTGTGTTCCGAAGATGAACGAAGGTCTTATGGGTTTAGAACGACATGAGGGTGAGTAACAGAATTTTCTTCTTCTTTGGGTGAACTATCCCTTTAAAAGAAAGTTTTCGGTCATTTTATGTATATTGTGGATTTGATGTATTTTTGAATAAATAGATTAATACAAATGTCATGCTACTGATCTGTATAATGTCAGTATGTTGATGTCGCCCTACAGAGTTCATTCAGCCGGTGAAGGAAAGGCCGCGGACGGACACAGTGGTGGCTCGCAGGATGGTGACCAGAGCGCTGGGGTTGAGGGGGAGACGCTTTGAAATGAGAAACAACTTCAACTGAATAAATAAAGTTCCTCATCACAGTCAGACTGATCTTCAGTTAAAACTGTACTGGGAAAAGAACAAATGAAGAGTTCAGATGCAAAAGCCTCTAAGTGGCATTTGAAATTTTCATCTAAAAAGCATTTTTATCAGACTCCTATATTTGTTCATTTATTTCACTTTAATGGCATAGAAAAGGACCTATACATTGCCATTAAAGTAAAATTACTGAACCTAAACATAGAAGCCTGATAAAAATGCTAATTTTAGAAGAAAATTTCAGACAGCACTTAGAGGCTTTTGCATCTGAACTCTTCAAATGTCCTTGACATTACTGCACCACTCAGCCTGGGAAAGGAGATGCTGTAAAGTGTTATTTAGCTGCACAGGATGTTCGAAATTCTCAAACACATGAAATATATGTGGTCTCCCAAGTTTTAATTGGTTGAGTTCTGTACTATTTTAGGAAACAAGCAATGTTAAGTGAGCATTTGATGTGAGTTTTGGTAAGCATTCAGAGGACTTTGGTTCTTTCTTCTTTAGCAGGAAACAGCCTTGTTTTTTTCTTGCTGTTTCTTCATGCCAACAAGCACAGCATCTGGTCCAGCCATTGTAAATAGATCATTTTTATTAACTTAAATCTTATTTAATACAAATAAGCTCTTTTGCTCATTGGATTTCCTGTCATATCAATCATATTGAACCTAATGATTAAATTAAGTAGACTGTGTGTTTAGCTGTGTTGTTTGTCAATGTTGTTTTCATATTCAGCTTGTGTAATTTGAGATGGGAATGGAGTCTAAATGACATTTTTGAAACATTAAATGTTTTGTTTAACATGCAATAGTATTATTAGATGTACAACTGAATGTAGATAAATCTGTTTGTTTTGTTTGCTACAGTTATTATATATTTGACTTGTATGTCGGAGTTGCTTTGTTAAAAAACTACGATGCTTTAAAATTGTTTGATATCTCAAACTGTTTTAATGAAATGTTTTGGTGTCACTTCTTTAATTGGGTTTAACATGGGTTTTCAGGTTCACATAAACACCATCCTCCAAATAACACGCATTAATTGCTTTTATTCTAGGAAACAATGCAATGGTTTGACCAAATGTGTTGTTCAGTCATAAACACATTGTATATCTGGAAACCATTGAACTGGTCATAGATCCCTTCATAAAACAGAGGGTAGATGCTTCACAAAATTGCAACAAATTATTACAGTTTCACATTGCATACACAAAACCTGATAAAACATTATCCCTGACTGAACACAATAAATTACATGCTTGAAACCACAAGAGTTTGACAGCCGCTAGTGGAGTGGAGTTCATGAAACTGCAGGCTTTGTGAATTTAAGTTACAATGCAGAAAGAACTGAAAACTTAATATTAAGATCCCAGTTTGAACATTACAGCACGGGTTTGTAACCACTACAACCAACAAATAAGCAGTTCAAGCACCAAAAATGAATGCAGCAAGTACAGTACAATTTAGGAATTTAAATCGTTTCTGCTCAAAGCAAGTTTGATATAGCGAGGACCGTGAAAGAGCATGCTGTATTTCAGCCTAAAAGAGCAGCGGTCTCTGCCTTCGAAGTGCTGGAGTCTCTCTAGTGGTCAATCATATCTGAATTGTCTGAGTGACAGCCGGTAGCGTCCTCCACCGAGAGCCTTGGTCCTTCCTCACTGTGTCCTATCTGAAGTGCAGCTGGTTGCTCATTCCAGGGTACTCATCCATGTCTGAACTCCGCGAGCCACCTGGAAAGTGGTAGAGGTGGTAGTATTCACTTCTAATGGCTTTTAAACTGTCCTGGTAGAACTTCAATACAGTTTTTTTTTCTGCAACTCACCTGTATGACAGTGGTACATCCATATCCTGTATCCATCATAGCGGCACTTGCACTTCATAACGTTGTTGGTATAATCTGATTCGGCTACGTCATAGTAAGGATTGAGAACAACCTGTGTGACAGAATAATGTCAGAAAAATTCAAATTCCGGATGTCTGGCGTAGAAACAATTTTCACTCAGAAATTGTTCGAAAATTTAGCAAAAAATAACTAATGAATTAAAGCTAGAATTTTGAAGTAGAAAGACTGAAATAGTATTTTCTTGTAATACTCAATATATATTTTTTCATTTTAGTTAAAACGCTACCTGGAAAATATAGTCTCCTGGTTTGATATCTGTGATATCGATCCACTGACAATCAATGTCATGTCTATAGGTATCCCAGCAGCCAACGGTGATGCCCTGTTCACCAAAGTTGGCACAAACATACCGTTTCTGAATACCTGGATCAAAGAAAACAACAGTTTCATTAAAACGGATGGATTTGTTCTTATTTGTCCTCCTATATAGCAAATATATATATTTTTCTGGGCAAATATATATACATTAAATATATTTTTAAACTTGAAATAACTATTGTTTTAACATTCATATACCAAAATATATTTCAAAACGGGCAAGAAAATAAATTTCCAATGTTACAATTGCCTACATTTAGACTAAATGCAAATGTGAATAGCCTACTAGATTTATAATGATTATTAATTATTATTAGTATTATTTATATATTGTTATAGTATTTTTTGAACATTGTAAAGTATGTTGCTTGCTGATTTTATCCAAATGTGTTATGTTACATGTGTTAAAATTCTTTGTGTTAAAGTTCACATGATTGTATTTTCCTTGACTGAAATATATGTAGGGCAAAAAATATTTGTAAAGGATAAAATAT